>NC_087205.1:7223296-7238296 GCF_015104395.2 Macrobrachium nipponense | reverse complement strand
TTACAATATTTTACCTCACTTTATCATCAGTCCAATTTTTTTTTTTTTTTTTTCTGCTTCTGTAAGGTTTTCTTTTACTCTCATTCATTCTTTAGTCCAGTTTTTACCTGTTACTATGTTTTTGCCGTTAGTATAATTTCCTTTATGGTTTGCTTTTTGTTTTGTTAAAGGAGTTTTAATCTTTTTTTCTACTATTGGTTAACTTCGTTTTAGTTTTCTTCAAAAGAAAACTACTGTGCCGGCTTTGTCTGTCTGTCCGTCCGCCCTCATATCTTAAAACCAACTGAGGCTAGAGGGCTGCAAATTTGTATGTTGATCATCCACCCTCCAGTCATCAAACATACCAAATTGCATCTCTCAGTAGTTTACATGTTATTTAAGGTTAAAGTTAAACGTAATCGTACTTCTGGTAGCGCTATAAATAACAACAAATTTAAGGTTTGAAAGTTAAACCGTTGAATCGTACTTTCTGGTCAGCGCTATAAATGACAACAAATTTAAGGTTAAAGTTAACCGTAATCGTACTTCTGGCAGCGCTATAAATAACAACAAATTTAAGGTTAAAGTTAACCATAATCGTATTTCTGGCAGCGCTATAAATAACAACAGCATAGGACACTACCGGGCCTTGGCAGAGTTTCATGGGCCGTGGCAGAAGCCACTACCGGACAGAAGAATCCTGTATGCTTTCGGTTGTTTTTTTTTTTTCCATTATGTATTTTCATTTCAGGATATTAATCCTCTTTCTTTAGTAGTTACCATCCATTGATTTTCCCCGTTGGTGTTATTTTCATCGCCTTATTCTCTGCCAGTTTCCATGCCCCCCCACCCCCCCCCCCCCCCCCCCCACCACCACCACCCCACCCCGCCCGCCACCCTTATGCTTCCATAGAAGACACAGACGCAAAGGCTGGAACCTCTCTATTCACCAACACGAGATGGAAGTTTACGGTAATCTTCATTTCCATTGTGTAAGAAGTAATGGATAAACCCGGTTCAGTTGAGAGAGAGGAAAACCCCCGTCACTTAAAAGTACTTTTATGGAAGTCTGCCCACCTTAAACGTTCAATTTCTCTTGGAGTATTAGTCAGTGCGCCGTCTTGGTTCTCTCTCTCTCTCTCTCTCTCTCTCTCTCTCTTATACGAGATGCCGCATCGAAATTAAAATTGACAGGCTCGCTCCGAAGTGCCTCAACTTGGCTGTAAAAGATTCAATACGTAGAATAAGTGCTTTGTTGTGACTCTCTCTCTCTCTCTCTCTCTCTCTCTCTCTCTCTCTCTCTCTCTCTCTCAAGATGGTAGGTTCGCATCCTGTGAAATTACGCGTTCGATTTTCGAAGGTTTAACGGGAGAACTTTACTATGCATCTGTTGATGTAATCAGTGAATAGTTTACCCGGTTGTTAGTCAGCCGTTTTGGATAGCAGTTGGAGAGAGAGAGAGAGAGAGAGAGAGAGAGAGAGAGAGAGAGAGAGA
Organism: Macrobrachium nipponense; assembly: GCF_015104395.2. Taxonomy (NCBI): domain Eukaryota; kingdom Metazoa; phylum Arthropoda; class Malacostraca; order Decapoda; family Palaemonidae; genus Macrobrachium; species Macrobrachium nipponense. The sequence continues at coordinate 7,236,822 of NC_087205.1, read as the reverse complement.
GAGAGAGAGAGAGAGAGAGGTTGACTTGGCAAAAGTTATTATAGTTACCAGTGTTCCAAAATCTATGACTACCATAATAATAAGAAAACGGCGAGTTGCACTGAAATTGTAATCTTTACCCCACCGACGTGTAAATAGTCCTCTCTCTCTCTCTCTCTCTCTCTCTCTCTCTCTCTCTCTCCAAAATATTCCGATGAACAATGCCATGCGGCTTTTGTGGACCGTGTGTTGGGATCAGAAAATAATTCTTTCAATACAACCTTCTCAATACAACCAGAAGTTGGTAGGATAAAAAGGAAAAATTCTCCAATTAAATTTTAGAGTTACTTTGGTTCAAACATCACAGAATCACATCTAAAAGTGATAAAGAAAATTATTTTAGCAGATAAATGGCGTTATTAAATTTTCGCTCAGGGAGAGACGGAGAAAGTTGGTACTTCATATTTTAAAATTGCGACTTCCCCTTATTTAATTATTACTAATTAAATATTACTACTTGCAGCGATAGCATCCAGCCAGGTCGTAGGTCACCGAGATTAGCCTTGACCTACGATGGACTTTTAATACTTCGGGGAAGTTTTTTGACATCAGATTGTCCCACAGGACCCAGGTAGGAATCCCTCTGGGATTACGGTATGATGGTCCTACTGCGTGGAAGGTAGAAGAGATTAGAGGAATTCCGAAGTTGTAGAGGTTAATTGGAAGGTACCGAGAAGCATGGAGAGAGAGAGAGAGAGAGAGAGAGAGAGAGAGAGAGAGAGAGAGAGAGAGAGAGAGAGCTAAAAAGTCGATGAAAGATTCTTTCCCCATACCGAAAGGAAGCAAATTGTTTCTTTATTTGTATATATATATTATTCATAATTTATTTGAGCTACAAATGTCCTCAGATATCTCATGCGCTCTTCCGCGGAATTAATATATTTTCTCATATGTAAACCGAAGGGGAATTTTTTAGTTGATAATAATTTCGTCCTCTCGTGGGTTCGAACCACCGCCAGAAGAAATCTGGACTTCAGTGAAGTTATCGATTCGGCTAACAAGTCCGCTGGGCGGTGGTTCGAACCCATGAGAGTACGAAATTATTGTCAACTAAAAAATTCCCCTTCGGTTTACATATATGAAAATATAGTAATTTCGAGGTAGAGCGAATTAGATATCAAAGGGCATTCGTAGCTCAAATAATTTATATTAATCACGGTGATGTGATAATTATTCTATTATACATATATGTATGTATTATATATATATGATATATAATATATATATATATATATATATATATATATATATATATATATATATATATATAAATATATTGATAGGTTCTCGGAAGTAGGACAATTCGGAGTAAACATCCCTGTGCCATAGGGGCTTTTGCTTTGTAGAGAGTTAATTATGCTTTGACCCTGCTTTGGGAGTACTGAAGGAAATTGAACCTCGAAACAGTTTCACCGTCCCACTTCTGACGACACAGGGGAGAAATGCTATTTGTTAACATCGCAGCAGAAACCGAAGTTTGCTCGTCTTTTTCGTGCTCTGTGACGTCGAATTCCCTCAGAGAATCCAGCCTTCCAATAGCAGTAGCTTACTTTACTGTCAAAACGAAGATGGACTGTGGTTGTACAGGATGTCCATAAAGTCCCAGTACCATTACAAGTATTTATTGCTCAGAATGGTACCGGTACTTTGTGGACACCCTGTATTTATCCAGTTACTGTCGAAACGATGTCGGAAGGAGGTTGTACAGGGTGTCCATAAAGTCCCAGTACCATTACAAGTATTTATTGCTCAGAATGGTACCGGGACTTTATGGACACCCTGTATTTATCCAGTTACTGTCAAAACGAAGTCGGAAGGAGGTTGCACAGGGTGTCCATAAAGTCCCAGTACCATTACAAGTATTTATTTCTCAGAATGGTACCGGGACTTTATGGACATCCGGTATTTATCCACATGGCTGTTTCTCACGATATCCCTTATTGTAATTGGTGGATTTCAGTAAATTTTTCCTGGGATTTAGGTCAGTGTTCAAGGGGCTGATATGAAATCGGGTAACCTTTCTGAGCGTCTGCTTAAGGCTACGATAAATTGAACTTTTCAGCATTGGTCTGCAACTCTGAGTTACATTTATTGTATTTTTATTGTTTTGTAGAAGAACGGTAAGATTGAAGAGATAGTAACATTGAAAAGAAAATGTGTTCATTTTTCCATTGTGCATAGTTCTTTACCAGGGTAGAATTGTAAGAAATGTAGCTGTTTTCAGAAGTGATTCAGTGTATCTTTGAGCATATTTCTGCAGACGTTCGCTTCTTAATGCAATCAGAATCTGAGTAAGGTACTATACTATTGAATTTCTTTGTATATCCGTCATCCCCCTCTCTTTCTGTATGGAGAGAATCGGGGAAGAGTTAGCATCTTTCTTTGTGGAAAATTATTTCCTGAGATTCGTACGCTGAAAAGATCCGTATAGTGACCCTCTTATCAAGGGTAACATGATTATCTTCTTAATAGTCTCTGTGTGCTTTGTATCAGCATTGCTTCTGTAATTATTTCTGCTTTGTTTAGAAGTTAAATGTTTGAGGAAAGAAGGCAGGAATATATATATATATATATATATATATATATATAGATAGATAGATAGATAGATATAGATATAGATATATATATCTATTATATATATATATTATATTTATGAGAGAGGAAGAGAGAGAGAGAGAGAGAGAGAGAGAGAGAGAGAGAGAGAACTCGTCACTTTAGATAGAGTTATTTACTGTCGATAGTTTGAGTCTATCAGATGACTATCGTTTATCAATTATAGTCCCCCTTCGATATCACTTCCCAGTTAAAGTAAATTAGATATTAAATGACATTTGTAGCTTGTTAGTGAATAAATTAAGTATATCTTAGTTGAACCAGACCACTGAGCTAATTAACAGCTCTCGTAGGGCTGTCCCGTAGGATTAGATACTTTTACGTGGCTAGGAACCAATTGGTCATCTAGCAACGGGACCTACAGCTTATTGTGGGATCCGAACCACGTTATATGGAGAAATGAAATGAATTTTTATCAACAGAAATAAATTCCTTTGATTCCACGTTGGCCGAGCCGTGAATCGAACTTCGGACCACTGGATTGGTAGTCGACCGCGAATACCGCTCGTCCAACGAGGAACTATGTTATTGAATAAACAATGTCACGGTGACATGATAGAAATTCACATATATATTACAGTTTTATATCATATATTATATATATATACCCTATAACATCCCTTTTTATTAATTAAAACTATATATATATATATTTATATCATATATAATATATATAATGATATATATATATTTGTACCTCAATAGTAAATTCCTTGATCTCGAACTAAATTTACGGCAGACGTGGGTAGCGTATTGTTCGTCCGTCTAGAACTATACTCTGTTTTTTTCCATCTGTCCATCCGCCTGTGGTGTTTTCGCATGGTAACACTGTGTTCTCGGGTTTAGATAGTTACGCTATGTGTAAGTTTTTTAGGTAAATAAAAGGATATCTGGGTGTACATTTGCAACTGAAAAGTGTTTTAATAAATTACTGTATGCTAATTACACCGTTAATATTCGAAATAGGATATTATTATTATTGTTGAATATAAGCTGAATGTAACTATCTAAAGCCCGGGACGCAGTGTTACCATACGCATACACCACAGGTGGATGGACAGATGGAAAAAAAAACAGAGTATAGATATATCGCGGAAGGTTCTACGTCGTGAGCTGCAAATTACAGCAGTTGCATTTTTCCGAGTCTGGAGCTAAATATACGTTGGAGGGTGTTTTTTTTGGGGGGTGGGGTGGGGTTGAGGAAGGGGAAGGGTGGATTACCGCTGAGGGGGGGGGGTTGGGGGGGGGCTGGATGGTTAGAGGCTGCAGAAAGAATTGGCGTAGGCGAATTTGGTGGAGTTTGGAAATGGGTTTACTCAAAGAGTTAGGAAGGAGAGGAAAAACTGGTTTAGTTTTTTTGGGGGAGCAGCAATTGAGTTGTGAAGCTGATCAAAGAGGTAAAAAAAGGCTAGAGAGAGAGAGAGAGAGAGAGAGAGGAGAGAGAGATCTGATTTTGTTTAGCATCGGTCTGCTATTTTAAGATAAATGCTTTCGTTGGGGACTTCCCTGTACTACTGTTCCCTCACAGGTGAAAAGTCTCTGAGCTGGAAAGGCTATATAATAGCCAAGGGCTAAATGCTCTATCCGTTCTGCTTTGTTCACAAAGCCGTCGTTTTTATTTAATTCAGACTAATTTTCATTTTTTTTAGAATCGCTTTGTCTCGGTATCAATACTAAAAAATTATTAATTAATTAGATACTTTTTTGATGTGCCACAGTACTATATTATGTTAGTCCCTGATTCTGGAAATCAAAGAAATTTAAGACTAAATCTATTGTGAATGTTTATGAATTATTTGATATATGTATATATAGTACAAACACATACATATATATTCTTAAATATATATGCATATATATGTCTGTATGTATGTATATATATTAAACACCGCAGAAACATTACTATACAGAAACATTACTGTACAGAAATATCCCTATACAGTATGTATAAAGTTTCCTGAGAGAAGAGAGGAAGAGAGATGATGAAGAGGAGGAGAGACGAGAGAGAGAGAGAGAGAGAGAGAAGAGAGAGAGAGAGAGAGAAACTTTAGTCCTCGTTTGGGGATTGACACATTTAGAGGATTAGGGTGTTTTTCTCGCGCGCCCCTGGAGGGATTTGAGCACCTTAAGAGTATGTGAAAATGCAGAAAGGACGAAGCTTCGGGGCAAATTTGTACCCTGGAGTTTCTTTTAAGGAAAAGAAAGAACGTGACACCTTTTTTCGTTTTGACTGACATATGTCGCTTATTTAAATACTTGGAGTTACACCTTTTTCATTCCAGTCTATATTTCATTCTGTATTTTTGGAGATATATAATATATATGAATATATATATAGTTAATATATTTTCTATATATATATTATATATATATATATATATATATATATATGTAAGGTTGCTGTTTTATTTATTCATTTATTTATTATTTCTTTTTGGCGACAGCGCCGTTGAATACATATATCGCATTTTTAATACTTGGAGTTGCACCTATTCATTCCAGTCTATATTTCCTTTTGTATTATGGAGAAGAAAAAAAAAAATATATATATATATATATACATACATATATATATATGTATACACACACACACACACACACATATATATATAATATATATATATATTATGTGTGTGTGGGGTGTGTGTGTGTGTGAACTGGTTGTGGTGGCGTAATTGTTGTGTTGTGTGTGTGTGTGTGTGTGTAGGGAATACCACAGGAAAATGATAATCAGAAAGTTGATAGCGCCAAGCGCTTTCGCCTTTATTCAGCATTGTCGAGGCATTTTTTGTGCCTCGACAATGCCTGAATAAAGGCGAAAGCGCTTGGGATCGACTTTTTCTGCCTTGTCATTTTCCCGTGGTATTCGCTGCCATATAAATATGTCGCTCGAGGAATCAAATGGACCCAGTTCTCTCCAGGATGTCATGCAAATAGGTTTCCGACGTTGCCAAACTTCCTTAAGACTTCTAATCTCACTCAAGCCAATTTCCCGAGATGTAACCGAGTACCGACACCTTTCCCTGAAAAAAAAAAAAAAAAAAAAAAAGTGGGACGCCACACTTAAAACTAACTCTAGAATTTTCTTGAAAACAATCTCATTATGTTTCCCGCACCCAAATGACGCGAGAGTAACTTAACCTTAACCTAGGGTCATAAAAAAAAGGGGGGGGACTTGTGCAACGGTGGTCGGTAATAAAGTTACGGGGAAAAATTTCACCGGAAAAAAGGTCACAATGTTAGGAAAAAAGTCGCAGGAAAAAAGTCACATTGATGGTAGTAAAGTCACAATAGAAAAATTCTTAATATTTCTTCGGGTCCTTATTTTTAAGATATTGACAGTCTTTTGTTTTGGTTAATACGGAAATCCCCAGCGGCCTTGTACTAAACACGCCTTTGCAAAGGTATATACGTACTGGTTTTTTTCCCTGTGATATTTTTACCTGGATTCGGTGTAATACTATAGCATACATCAGAAATTTGTACCCCCCGCCATCCTTCCATTCAGGGACCTTTAATCTTCTCGTAAAATTTCCTTTCCAGTTTCAAAATATTATAAATCTTCCCAGTTACGCAAAAGCTGCGTTTTCAGATCTACCATTGTTGTTGTTGTTGTTGTTGTTGTGAATTAAGCCGACGTTGTGTCTCGACAGCAGCCCATAAGTTGATTGCTTTGTTTATTCCTACAAACATTCATGTGAAAAGAATTGTAGGAACAGTGCGAGCACCATATCAAGTACGGGAGACACTGAGGTGTCCTTTAATACAGATAATAGTTCGACTTCTAAGAGGGCGTCATCGACTATGCCTGGCTCCAATGTCTGTTGTGAAGACTTTATTTTTTATTTTTTTTTTACAACTTTCAAGATATTCGTCTCTGATGAAAATAGAAATTTGAGTTCCGTCCCTTGCGATCAATAAAGTTCAGTTCATTATTGGAATCTTAATGTAAGATCATTTTTCCACCTTTTTTCGTGATATATTTTGAATACTGATTGATTTAATGAATGAAATTGACCCAAAGCGTCAATGTCGGAAACCTACTCTATGTTTCATGACATTCTGGACAGACTTATAACTTCATTTATTTTGTATATTGACGCTAAAGTAACGAAGGGTATATAAAAAATTCGTTAAGATTTCAGAATCCCAAGAAATCATGTGTTTGGGATCTCACCTTGGGAAGGATCAAAACTCCTTGGGGAAAGCCAGAAGAAGCGATAATCCCACCTCGTTAAGGATGGAAGATCCTATAAACGTCAGAAAATAGAGAGAAGAGAAGGGATTCCAAATCTTGGCAGTATGTTGGAAAATTGTCAGTTATGAATTTTGAAGCCAAGGGGAATTTGGTGATGTCATTCAGCGCTTCCTAGTATCCTCCTCCTCCTCCTCCTCCTCCTCCTCCTCCTCCTCCCCCCCTCCGCTCATCTCCTGCCTGAAGGAACAGCGAGACGGTTGCTGCTCTTTAGGGACTTTGACTGCTGGAAAAGAAATGTTGATTATTGATGACGTAGATCTGACGTCATTGAATAACGGACGAGTATCGTGGTTGGGTTACATCGGATGGTATTAGTAGAACCTTGAGGCACCGTGGGGAATTAGGTAGGTGGTGGAAGGTGGTTGTCGGTGTTCTAAATATAGAAGCAGTTGCCATTCTCAGCCCTGTCAGGTGTCAGCTGACTTGATAAGTAAAGCCTCTAGTGGAAAGTCCAGTTCGAATGTGATTTGTTGTAACGGTTTGGGTCTTCGTATAACGAAGTCCTTTGTCATAGAGGGGGTGACATCTGAAGGTTAGATCCTTCGTATTTTCAGCAATTCTCTAGGGATGTCATTTACTGTAGTTTCCGCCTGGGCTCTCCATACGGTAATATTACAATGGCAGTCTGAGTGCTTTAGTTCTCTTAAGTAAATGGTTAAGATTAAACCATTCATATGGCCGCTGGCCTTCTAAAGGCCCTGTTCCAAACTGAGGTCGGACAGATCAGGTCAATAGTTATGCCATACTTTTTTTATTTTGTAGTAAAATTAGATATCCAGTGAAAAGATCTGAAGTCAAATGTGTTTTTAATGTCATTTTTACACTCTTGGCTTCTCTTTAGAAAACTTCCACTTGAGTAGTCTCTTCTAAAGCCCATACTTTTATCATAATAATGAGACGTTTGTCTTCAGGGGAATTCCTTATTCGGGGCACCTTAGCGATCTTAAGGTTTGTTTTCTCAAGCCAAACCCATAGACGCCTACAGTTGTCTTAGAAGTATAACGTTTTGAATCATAATGCTTATGAAATGGATAGTATTTATTATAGCACACACATATAAGATTAAAACCAGTGTAGATCTAGGTAATAACTCCGCGTCTGGTATTTCTTTGGAAATTACAGTTGCCTATAGTATTTGGGTTCTTTATTAAGAATTTACCGTTATTTGTGTGGGGTCAACTGTAATTAACCCCCAGGGGCTGGTACTAAAACGGGGAAGTACATTGGACGCCCCATTCCCTAGTGGCTGTCGTATTCACGGGAACGTTCCTTGCAGTCCGTGCGGAGTTATTGCCTAGAATTACTAAGACTAGATTGCCTATTCCCTGAAGCAAGAAAGATGCGGCTTAGTTACAGTAGACAAGCTGAGTCCACGTGACAGCATGATTACCATTTTATTGCCAAAACGCTCACACACGCACACTATATATATATATATATATATATATATATATATATATATATATATATATATATATATAGGTAGTGTCGTAAGTACGTGATAGCAGTAGCGCAATGCATTCTCATTCTCATCGTGAAGCGGCGGATTAATTTACGTCACTCTGCAAACTGGCTGTACAGCCGTGATGGTCATTTTAACGTCTAGGTCGCTCGCTAATAGCTGATAAATCCTTTTAGCTGAATATAATGATGGTGAAGTAACATTGATGATGATGATTAATGCCGTAATACCGTAGTAATAGTATAGTTGTTAACAATTATCGTTATCATACAGTGTTGTTATTACTTAGAAAGAAAGAAAAAAGTGCTTGCCGTCTCTCTCTCTCTCTCTCTCTCTCTCTCTCTCTCTCTCTCATCTCTCTCTCTCTCGTGCATGCATGGGAGCTGTAAGATGTATGTATACATAAAAACCTTTTGCAAAATCGGAATACATACAACCTATAGAAATACAGAAACCTCTCTCTCTCTCGTGCATGCATGGGAGCTGTAAGATGTATGTATACATAAAAACCTTTTGCAAAATTGGAACACATATAACCTATAGAAATACAGAAACCTCTCTCTCTCTCTCTCTCTCTCTCTCTCTCTCTCTCTCTCTCTCTCTCTCTCTCCAGACAATTTGTATTTGATTTATCCCAAACTTTTCCCGTTGGCTTATTTTATTTTGCAGCATCGCCGTGGGAGCCGTTGGTTGATCTCTAAATTAAAGGCTGCGACGGGCAATGGGATGTAGATCACGATTTCCCCTTAAAGTCTAAATGACTTTCTCTCAGAAGTTCCAGGTATTTCGAAACATTCTGGTTTCATCTTCGAGTCCTTTTGAAAAAAAAAAGGGGGTGGGGGGGTTGGGGGGGGGGGTTTGGTGGGGGGGGGGGGTTTGGGGGGGGTTTGGTGGGGGGGGGAAGAGAGAGAGAGAGAGAGATAGAGAGAGAGGAACGGTGGGGTTGCGGGGTGAGAGTTTCCGAACTGTTGTAAGCTTCTCGCCAGGCACCGTTACTCAGCTGCGGTGTAAATGTGCTTTCTGCGCTTGCTTGTTTTTTTTTTACTCAGGTTGCGTTGATCTGTTATGATGATGATGTTGGTTTATCGTGTATTTAAGTAATGTATTGTCGCTCACACCAGACTCTCAAGATTGTTGCAAGTTTTTAAAAGTTTCAAATACTGGCTGTTGCGGTGAGCTTGATAGCGCTGTGCCTGTTATTTTTTCTGCTTGCTGTTTACGCATTACGGATTGAGAGGTCGATGGTTCGCGTCTGTCGATCGCCAATTCTATTATCGCTTAATAAATTCCCCCTCGGTTAAACATATATGAAAATATATTAATTCCGAGGTAGAGCGAATTAGATATTAAAGGACATTTGTAGTTCGATATATATATATATATATATATATATATATATATATATCATACATTATATAGATATATAATATATATATATATATATATATATATATATATATATATATGCAGTATATACATATGTACATAACATTATAAGCGAATTCCACAGGAAAATGATAGTCAGAAATCCAAGCGCTTTCGTCTTTACTCAGACATTGTCAAGGAGTTAATGAAGTACAATTGGAGAGAAAGGTCTCAGGTACAACACAAGATCAAGAATAATTGTCAAAAGGTAAAAATTAAAAGAGATAATCCAGGATTATCGGATATCACACGGTCACAAGCCTAAACAGATTGATCCTAACCGAAATTACAAAGTTTCTTTACAGTCCAAAACATGTAAAAACTGAATATATTAATTTTGTTGCTTATATTTATCTACAACTTTTTTCATTATGAAAGCATCAAGTTTAAATAAACCAAGACTTAAATTTAAAACATTTCTATTATTTGACTTGATGAAACTAGATTCAATGATATTCCTTTTAACTGTGTCATTACATGGGATTAAGGCTCTTGCTTGACTCCAGTTAATAGGATGGTCTAAATCTCTCATATGTACGAATAATGCATTCGATATTTGCCCAGTTCTCACAGAATATTGATGTTGTTTGAGACGTTGTGAAAGAGATTTACCGGTTTGTCCGTAATAGACTTTATCACACTTTTTGCAAGGAATTTCATATATGCAGCCTGGAAGATCTTTAGGAGAATTTTTGATTACTAAACTCTTGACATTAATATTACTGAAAACAACATTTATGTTAAAAAGCTTTAAAATTCTAGGAATATCTAAAAACCTTTCATCATAGGGTAATTTTAGAATGTTACGCTTACTAAATTCAAGTTTGTCATTAGTTGAATAAAATGTTTTTCTAGCTCTTTTCCATGCCACATCCACAAAAGTCCTTGGGTATTTAAGTTTCAATGCAATATCATAAATAGTTTTAATTTCAGCGTCAATAAACTGCGGGCTACAGACACGTAAAGCCCTTAGAAACATCCCAGAAAAAACAGAGAATATAACATTTTGATGGTGATTGGAGTAGTAATGAACAAAAGAGGCAATGTTAGTTGATTTTCGAAAGACTGAAAAGGTGAAATTTCTATCATTTCTATGGACAGTTACATCAAGAAAATTCAAATTACAATTTGCGGATACTTATTGACTTACCCTCGTGCGTTGGGTGTGTGTGTATATATAATATATATATATATATATATATAATATATATATATATATATATATATATATTATATATATATATAATATATATATATATATATATAATGATAACAAGAGTGGAAAAATGGAACTGCAGACACATGGCCTGGCCATTTAGCAAATTTTGCATAAATCAGACGGACCACGGTTTTTTTTTAAGCATTATCTATCGCCAGCAAAATGGAGCAAAACTAATTGCAGTTGGCTTCGTCAGCTATTCACGAGGCTTTTCCTCCACCAAAGGGTTCACAACTAGATAGGTACCTCGCTCTTCCCTGTCTTTGAAAACGGCTCATTGCCTCCCTTGGGACACTGTATCTACGCCCATTGCCAGTTTCTTAGGTAATACGAATAGGTATTATTCACCTTTCTGTTATAGACTAACATAATTATTATCAATCTTATTTGCAAGAAATTTAAGTCTATATAAGCAAGTTTGTTTGTAATTATTTTAATATTTTGAGTATTTATTATCCCTGTTATCATCAATACTTATATTGTCTTACGTTACGTAAATTATTTTCCCGTTCATAACTTTTCAGTCGAACCTTTTCTCTACATTTTGGATTTTTTTTTTTATTCAGTAACGCTACTTATACTTTAACATTAAGGTTGTCCCCCTCTACCCCTCTCTCATCCCCCCCCTCCCCCCCTTCCCACAATCTCCTCATCGAAATAAAAATTGGAAATATCCAATGCTATTTCATATTTTAGGGGAGCCGGGTTATTAGTCATTAATAGAGTCACGATAACTCTATTAATTTAATTGGTTAAATTTGAATGAAGTTTCGGCGATAATGGCATCGGCCTTTTTTGGGGGTCCGGAATTTATTCCTTTTATAATTAAAGAATAAATATGCGACAAAGTTTGGGGTATAATGTATTCAGATTCTTTTTTTTCGGAATCTGTACTTTTTATTAATTTTTTCATGAATAAGATAAATAAATTGGTTTTATTGATAGATGGAGAAAATATGCTATCGTATTTTGGCCTTTTAATATTATGAAGTTCCGTAGGAAATAATTCGTTTGGGCAAGTTATGTTGAGATAATTTTATGTTCTTTAAAATTTATTATATTTTTTTTTCATTTTGCTAATTTCCATAATAATGTAAGTTTTTGTGTAATAGCAAGACAAGAGGACTTAATTATATATATATATATATAATATAGAGATAGATATATAATAGTGTGTGTGTGTGTATGTATATATATATATATATATATATATATTGTGTGTGTGTGTGTGTGTCACATACATACATAAACATAAGCATGCACATACACATGCACTAAGATTGGGAAAATGATGTAATAGAAAGTCAGGTATTCTAAAACTGATTCAGTGTAACTATTAAAGTTGACAAAATGTTTGTCATTTACATTTCCTCTTACAAATCGGATCCAACCCAAAATTTATTACTTTGTTTTTAGATCCGCGAATCCTGAGAAAATCTTTAAAAAGTTCGTTCGTTAATTTTCCATAACCGTGTTAACAGAGATATGGTCAGACGAGCGGAACCTACATTTTCGCAATTTCGTCAAAGCTCTGAAACTTTTTTGAGGGCAGAATAAAAAGTGTATGTCATACATTCATCTAATACATTTAACTGTTCGTCGCTGGAGTGGATTAAGGAAAATGGAAGACTAAAAATTTTACATGACCTTTGACCTAGCTTAGGAGACTCCATAAAAATTTTGAGTATGATTCGAAATTAGATCGATACTGAAGCAACCTTGCCAAAGCTTTATATCGTTATCAGCCGTGGTTTGCATGACCTTTGACCTAACGTTATTTATATGATTTTCCTTAATTTTAGCGACTTCAGTTTTTAAAGTGTTTAGTCTCTAACCTCTCTAATTAGTTTTCATCATAGGCATTTATATTCGTAGAAAATTTTCTCCATTGAATTTAAGTTTCAGTCATCTTTTTATTTTGTTGTGCATGGAAAGTCAAGAGAGAATATGTATGTACTAGTTTGGGCATAGGTACTATGTATCAGTACATTTCAGTTATATTTTTCATCAGTATCCTTTGAGTAAGCAGCATTCATTTTAATTGAATGCCCATCAGCTGTGTATGTAGCCTATGCCATTCGCGAACTGCAGGAGGCTGTGCTAACATATTCGTCGAAGTAGTGCGTTGTAGCGAATTCATGGCGCTTAGGTCGCCCTGAACATTCATACCGAACCTTTTGTTTTTTACAACTAATTTACATTATATTGCATACAGAACCGGTCTATTACAAAAACTTCGTTCTATATATTTCAGGGAGTTTTATTGCCTCTTCACAAAGGAAAATTTCGGCGGGGGGGGGGGGGGGTCGGGATGTGGGGGAGGGAGAGGTCTGCTGATGTAGCTGTAGTGGGATTGCTTTGACGCGTCGCGTAAAAGAGAACAAATGGGTTTAATTTCAAATGCCTTTGCATTTACGCGGAATGTAATTTTCATGTTATCAAGGCAAAACAGCTTTCGGGCAAACAGAGCAGCTGTGTGACTTTTTAATCACGTAATTGTTGGTAATGAG
>NC_087205.1:7200796-7218296 GCF_015104395.2 Macrobrachium nipponense | reverse complement strand
CTCTCTCTCTCTCTCTCTCTCTCTCTCTCTCTCTCTCTCTCTCTCTCGCCACTTTTATGCTGAGCGTTTCCCCTCTTTTCTGCCGTCCCCCCCCCCCTTAATTTCTTACCCTCCTTTTTCCCTCGTTTATTTTTCCTACTTGGTTTTTCGAGGGGAGTCTACAGTAATATGTAGGAAACTCACCCCACCCATAATTCCGATGTTGGCAAGTTGGGGTATCGATCGGGAAGCGTGAAAACCGGCGTGTGTGTGTGTGTGTGAGTGTGTGTATGTGTGAGTCATGTAGACAGACGTGTCTGTGCGAGCCCCTTTCGTCCGTTGTTATAGCAGGACTAAAAAGAAAGAGACGAGTACCAACCGACACAGTCTGTCTGCCAGCCAGCCATTCAGTCAGTCATTGGATTGTCTACTATGGGGTTGGGCCACACTTTCGAAATGGGAGTCCAGTCCCACATGATGAAGAAGAAGAGGTATATTGTTTTAACTAATAGATGTTGTTTTTGTTTAACGCGAAAAGCATTTTATTTTTTATTTTTCCGTGTTTGTGTTTGCCCAAGTAGAGCGTATAATGCGTAAAGCGTGTTGTGAACAATTCGTTCTTAAGTGAATTCTCATTGGTTGTTTTCTCTTTTGAGATCGTGATTATGTTTCAAGTTGTGACCAGTGCACTGTGGTTGTGATTTTTTATTTGACGTGATGTTAGTCAACATGTTTTTTTCTTTTTTTCATATTGTGATTATTCAATCGAGTAAAGTGTGTTCTTTTTCGTTTGTGTAGTGAAAGTTGTGTGAAGTTGTATATTTGTTGGTGATATGTGTTATAGTTGCTAAGAGGCAATTCTGATGGTCACCGTTCTTGATCATTATTCGGTGGAAGAAGAAGAAGAAAAAAGAAGAAGAAGAAGAAAAGGCAATGTATCTCCATGGATTACTTCCCGCTCATTTTTGGAGACCAGAGTTGCGGTTTTGATATATTTTGGCTAATATATTCCACCTTGTAAGTATTATATTTGCTTCTGGAATTCGTCACGAAGCCATCTTGCACAAAAGCTTATCAAGGAGTGAGACTCACTAACCTCTCTCGGTTCTAGAACATGACAAGCTTTAATACTAAGGAACAACGTTTGTGCGTAAGAGGCGCCGTTGTTTGTGAAAAGTTTGTGTTTTTATTGCGAACGGAGGTAAGTGAAGGTATAGCTTGAAAGGGATGCCAGCCGAAGAAGTCTTGGAATGCTTGGTTCAGCGAGACTAAATGTCAGTTTAGTGATCTCGGCGCCTTTCTTCTTCTTTTCTTCTCCTTCTTCTTTTTCTTCTTCTTCTGTGATGCCGCTCGGTCGTCTTTCTTGCACCCCCCCCCCCCACAAAGGAATAAAGATATTGAAGAATAAATGAGGAATTTGATGCAAGGGAAAAAAGTTTAGTAATAGAATGAGGAAAAAGCAACTTCATGGAAAAGATGCCAACCAAAGCATTGCCGTGTTTCCTACGATACGGAATCATTGCCATGGCTGAGGGGCACAGGAATGGAAAGACGAGGAAATAGTATTATTATTATTATTATTATTATTATTATTATTATTATTATTATTATTATTATTAATCACAAATCTTCAGCAAAACATTTTAATATTACAAGTTTCAAGGTGAATTAATCGCTACGTTTGCTTCCACATGATGGAAAGCTCATGTTTGAAGAGGGAAAATTTACAGTGGAGAAAAGCAGAGTCCAGGAGTGAAAACCAAATAAAGAAATCTACACTGGATGAAGTAAATATCACCCGGCGCCTTCGCTGTAGTATAGTAACATTTCTATTCCAGTCATTGTGGCGCCTGGCAACTCTGCATGAGTCAGTCAGGCAGGCAGTCAGTCAGCCGGCAGTCTGGCCAACCTTTTAAACTGTAGAATTAGTGACAAGCAAAGTATTAAAAAAAAATGACACTATTGGAAAAAAAAACTTTAGATTTTATTTATTTAATTTAATTTTTTCTTTTTACGAGGACGTTTCCATTAGGTCGTTGCTCCCTCAACTCCAGTAGTCGCGTGTGGGCTGGTGTAGCCTCATGGCACCAGGCGTTTTGGGCCATTCTGTCTGCGTCAGTACCACACGTTTTTTTCGATTCTGTTTTCGATTCGGCGGTACCGAGAATTTGTAACTGACAGAAATAGAGCGCAACGTTCATATAAATATACCCGTGCAAACACACGTACACTATATATATGTTCTCTTTTTTCATTTTCCTCCGTGGCATTACCTTTATTTATACATAGCATCACGTTTTATATATATTTCGTGATCAAGTTATTCATACATTAATTATATATACGTATACACACATACTTATATGTGTTTGTATAAATATTACATTTTTTATATGTATGTTGTGTGTGTGTGCGTACGTGCGTGCGCGTAAAGAGAATCATCATAGTAATTGGCAATGATTAGTGATCACATCCGTAACACCCTCGAGGGGCCCCGCCCCCCCCTCCATCTGGCGCACCCCTCATCCCCCCAGGGGGGGGGGCTTATCGGTTAAAATCGATCGGGATATTTCAGACGTCCCCTTCAATTCATTATTTCTGATGATAGGGTTTTATTATTATCATTTTTATCATGTTTTTTTTGCTGTTGCCTTTTTCACTTTGATTATTGCTATTTTCGTCTGGTGTGAGTTTTTTTATTGCTCTTATTGTTTCATTACATTTTGTATGAGTTTAGTTTACTTCATGGCATCTTTATTTTTATGAGTTTGTTTAAGGGATTACGTTAGTTCATGTTGTATTGTAAGTTTTGTTGTTAAGTTTTATTAATAAATACATGTGTTTTCTTTACTTAAATAATTTTAGATTTTCATCATATATATATGTACAAATATACACTATCCTAAATGTGACAGAAACTGCCATTTATTGTGAGAAATTATTTTAAAAATCGGTTTAACAGTTATATGATTGATTATCTGAACTAACCATGAGTACTTCTGGAATAACTTTTAAGTAATTCAGAAGTAAGCTCGACTCTAAGAATTTTGAGAAAGTACTATCATCTGCGTGGAGTATCTCTCTCTCTCTCTCTCTCTCTCTCTCTCTCTCTCTCTCTCTCTCTCTCTCTCTCTCTCTCTCTCTCTCTCTCTTAGTTTGGCAGTTGGAGACGAAATTGTTAATCAACTTTGACCTTGACTTTGAAGTCCTTTTACCCGAATCCTCTTTAGTGAAGGGACTCCAGGGATCTACAGGTAGTATAAAGATCTGGAGAGGGTCACACGCAAAGCCAACGTACAGTTTTTATTTATCAACTATTGTGCAGTGGATGGCATCAAAGTCTGTCCACTGTTTTTGCCTGTTATGTAAACTCAGTCGCCACTCACACAAGATGATAGATGCTGTTATTCATTACTTGTAAATTGTTATTTTTGATCATCACAGTCTCGGTAGGAAAAGAAGAGCTTAAGTTAGGAACCAGCACATTTTGTATGCGACGCATTTCGTTGTTTCTTCATAACATTTTCAAGCCTAAAAGAGACATTGCAGTATTTTAATAATTAAAAGAGTATGCAATCTTTATTGGCTGACAAAGCTGAATGAAATGAACAACAATAGAAAAAATGACAAGATCTTTAAAATGATTTACAATAGCAGAGATGGAAAGTTTACTCTGTGAATGAATTATGGAATCATTTATATATATTGAAGCAAGGGATAGGATGAATTCTCAAGGTTAAGATCTGGTTTCCTAAGAAATATTTCTATCGACTCAGAGATTCTCAATAATGATTCTTCACTTAAAGTACCAAGAACATTAATATTGTCTAATCTTCTACCTGTATTACATTCCTCTATATACTGTGAAATCGGTGATCTTTTGGCTTGGTGTTATATACGAATAACTTTTTGGTTATTGATGTAGTTTCAGAACCCATTGAAAGAAAAGACACGGACTTGAATATGTTTTTCAGAATTATATTGTTTTAAGTTTATCATACTTGAACCTTTTATCTAGGAGTAAACATACAAGCTAAATAGTTTTCCCATATTAATTTCAAGTTGGATTCATTTCCTTTGATAGAAAAGGTAAATTTGTCGTAAGAAAGGTTTTTGATATTTTTTTTCTATTTCTCCAGAAAGAAGTCACGCAAGAGATGTTATTTAACCACGAGATTTGCTTCGAAGGCGTCTTACCGTACATCCAGACCATAAAAATAACAACGAAGCAAATAAATACATAAATAAGGAAATAAGGAAATCCGTGAATAAATAATCCTCTAACAGATTAAGCTTTTTTATTTTTACTGTAGTTAAGTAATAACACATGCACTTCCTTAGTATTCTTAATGATGTTATCAATATATGATGTTGTCATAAACGTTTCACACAGATTGGACGCTTATTTCCTAAACACTAGAATAAAAGACCGGCCGAACTCTTCTCGTGACCTTGTAGTTCATGTAAACAAATGTTTGTATACCTGAAATGCATCCGAGGTTATGCAAACAAAAGCAAACAAGAGCAGACACTGGATACATGTCTAACGGAGCTTCATAGTTCTTGAATTATAGCGATTACGAACAGTAAACAAGGTCACTCAGCTCGTCTCGGGTATTGGAGGAAAGTGAGGTCGATTGCAATGGGGATGTAAACACAGGTTGTATTTGCTGTTCATCAAGACTGCTTAGGCCTGGTGAGTTTTTTTGCTCACGATTTTTTTTTTTCACAAATGGCCGTGTTTTTTTCTTGAATTCAACAGCATGTACAATTGTTTTACGCCAAGATTTATTGTTTTGGTGCGATTGTGATTACCAGACAACGAACATCTTATATGTGTGTGTGTGATATGAGAGAAGCAGATAAAGTTTTCTTAAATGATTGTACGATTTCACGTCAAATATTTAGGTTGTTTTTAAAGAGAAGTTGCAGATAACATTTTCTTAAATGATTGTGCGGTTTTACGTCAAATATTTGGATTGTTTGTAAAGAGAAATTGTTGATAACATTTTCTTAAATGATTGTACGATTTCACGTCAAATATTTGGGTTGTTAATAAAGAGATGTTGCAGATAAAATTTTCTTAAACGATTGTACGATTTCACGTCAAATATTTGGGTTGTTTTTAAAGTGAAATTGCAGATAACGTTTTCACAAATGATTGTACTATTTCACGTCAAATATTTGGGTTGTTAATAAAGAGATGTTGCAGATAAAATTATCTTAAACGATTGTACGATTTCTCGTCAAATATTTGGGTTGTTTTTAAAGAGAAATTGCAGATAACGTTTTCACAAATGATTGTACGATTTAAAGTCAAATATTTGGATTGTTTTTAAATAGAAATTTCGAATAGGATTTCAAGTTACATTTTTGGATTATTTTATAGATAAATTTCTTAGATAAATAGAAAATTCTTGAGAGATAATTTAATGATGGATACTTTGTTCGTACTGAGACACCTTACGGTTTAGAAAAGTCTCGCAAAGACTCACATTGAGCTCTCTCTCTCTCTCTCTCTCTCTCTCTCTCTCTCTCTCTCTCTCTCTCTCTCTCTCTCCTAATTATGCTTCACACGTCATAAGCCAAAGGATTCGGGGAATCCTGTAGCCCTCCTTTGATTCCATAATTATCAGCAACATTTTTAGTGTCCTTTGATTAAATGATATGTCCAAGTTATTTGATAGGTTTTCAGTTTTTTTTTTTTAGCTTACTCTGGGAGTAAGCCTACAAACCACTTTGTTTTTGTTGTTGTTCTTGTTGTGGAGGTAGGAAAGATCTATGGAAAGCCTAAAAAGGTTTGTAAAAGGTGTTTCGCGTTGAGTTTAAAATATAGGAATTTTAGGATAGGATAGTTATGGTTTATTTATTATAATGAAAATTAAAAAAAGGATAGTTATGGTTTATTTATTATAATGAAAATTAAAAAATAAATAATGTGTATATTAAACAGTACATAACAATTATTTTTAATAAAATATAGCGTATTTATTTTTATTTTCGTTGGTGAAACAATGCTCTATTTGACCATGGATTTTAGCAAGTTTTTATTTACGTTAAAATTATATCAATATAATGTTTACAACTTATGAATAAGGGGAAAATCTTGCTCGCGTCCCGAGTAAGCTGGAGGTCGGAACTTATTAGCACCGTAAACAGAACAAGAGGCTTTAAAGACTCACATTTTATTTATTTATTTGGTATATTAGGAATGGCAACATCGTAGAATCAACGCTGGAACACTAACACTGCAAAATTTTTAAATTAACGGTGAATTATGATGTTTTACGTCTTGTATTTTATGGATAGATCAGATTTCTTTGCTGTAAATAAACTTTATTTGTGTTTTTGGTATACGTTTTTTTTATTATTCGTTTTATCATCTTATTCTGAAAGTATTTGTGGATGATAGCTTATTGTTATCTTATCCATTTAATTGTTTTAAAACATTTTCAAAATCGAAACATTTTAAATTATGAAATTAATTTCTTTAGATTTATCTTAGTTGATAATTCTAAAATTAATATTTTCTTATTAAATTTTCTTCAGTAAGAATTCATATTTATGTCTTAAGTTTCATCTTCGTTTCGTTATCTTCAAAACTAATAAATTACTCCAAGATTGTTTTTTTTTATCTTTTTTTAATTCAGCCTTATCTTCTCCGGCTTCGTATCTTTAAAGCAACTTCGAAATATAAACCAAACTTATAATTGGTTTCTTCTTATGCGCCAACTTCAAGAACTGTTTCCGGGAAACTACTTGTGTCTCTCTATCTCTCTCTCTCTCTCTCTCTCTCTCTCTCTCTCTCACTTGTTTTCATGCCTGGAAACCGTTCAGAAAATCTACACGATTATAATCGGTGGTTCTTAAACTCTCTCTCTCTCTCTCTCTCTCTCTCTCTCTCTCTCTCTCTCTCTCTCTCTCTCTCTCTCTCTCTCTCAATAGCTGTGATTTGTAAGAATTAAAGGACTGTTAAAACGCGTTAGATTGTTTATCGTGGGTCATTCGTCCTAATTTAGAATAGCATTTACTTAATTCTTTAGATTATTACTGTCTTTATCTCCACAAACTAGTTTGTTTGTTGGTTTTTATTTTATTTATTTATTTATTTAATTTTCTGTCTTCTTCGTCAGCTCACTCTAAATGAAATTATGTGGAATGGTGGGCTGTAGGTCCAAGAAAAGTTGATTTCATGTTGAGATGAATCCGAATACTAATGTGGTTCCATTTTTGCCCCGAGGGCTAAGAGAGAGAGAGAGAGAGAGAGAGAGAGAGAGAGGAGAGAGAGAGAGAGGTCGGACTGGGTTCGCGATAACTGCGAGGGGTATCTCGAAAAGTTTTCGTTGAATTTTAGAAAATTTTTGGCTAATGTCAGATTTTCAGATGAATTAGAATCGTGATCTTGATGTGCATATCCGAAATTTTTCCCTTTCTTCTTCTTCTTCTTCTTCTTCTTCTTCTTCTGTTTAGTTGTGCTCTATGAAAGAGAATTTCATTCTTCCAGTTAGATTTAGATGGAATGTCATTAAGTATAAATTGAAACAGCTTCATACAGACGTTTTTTCATTTGTCCGTCTTTGGTTTATAGTTACAAAAAGCATATTTCTTCTCTATAATAAGAGGGAAACGACTGTGACGAAGTCCATATATAATTCATCTTCTGTTTAAAAGAGAAAAAAATATACAAGAAGTGTATTATTTTCATTTGAGTAAATTTTGTACTTTTAGATGATAACTAAGATAGAGGTTGGCTGTTATTCTGTTTCACTGCGTTTTTTCTTCATTCTAGTAAGAATCACTTAGTAATAAACATCATCAAGAAAAGTAGTGGGTTTAGTAATAAACTTTATTAGGAAAAATAAACATCATTAAGAAAAATATTGACTTTAGTAATAAAATGTATCAAGAAAAAGGGTGGGCTTAAATCTCGCAAAGAAAAAAAAATATCCAGAAAAAGAAAAATGTGGAGAGAAGTTTGATTAACCACCAAATGAAACTGGACGACAACGAACATTTAGGCCTCTCTTTTATTTTAGATTTTTTTTTTGGCCTAGGTCACCTCCAGTATCAACTGTGGCCTCTCCTTTGCCATTGTTTGTAGCTGCTGAAGCCTAAACGCTTTGTCATGGCTTCGTCTCATTTCCAGCGATGACAGATGTGCCGGTTCTATTATATCAGACATTTCGGAATTTTCATCTATATATATATATATAATATTATATTATATAGATATATATATATATATATAATATATATATATATATATATTCTCCAGGATGAATATATATATATATATATATATATATATATATATATATATATATATACATGCATTAAACTATAAATGTCCCTTAATGTCCAATTCGCTCCACCTCGGAATTAATATATTTTCATATATCTTAACCGAAGGGGAATTTTTTTTAGTCGATAATAATTTTTCGTTCTACTGTCCGAAATTACTATCAAATAAAAATTTCCCCTTCGGTTAACATATATGAAAATATATTAATCCCGAGTAGAGCGAATTGGACATTAAAGGACATTTGTAGTTTAATGCATGTATATGAATCACGGTGATGTGATAAGTATTCATATGTATATTATAGTATATATATATATAATATATATATATATATATATATATATGTGTGTGTGTGTGTGTGTGTGTGTATTTGTGTGTTTGTATGTATATATGTAGTGTTTTTGTTTTATTACTACAAGCAAGTGTTAGAACCTTCAGTATATTTTCAAAACTTTTACTTAAGTTTACAGTCTCCCAAAGTTTATTTTACAATTTTATTTTCTTTGGAAAATTGCCTGTTCGGGGAATTAGATTATTCCCATATATAATCATATGACCTTTTTATGTTGTTGATTTTAGAGGGGCCACATATAGCAGCATACTCCTGCTAGAAACGCGTGCTTAGAAATATGCAGTAGAGATTAGGAGTGCAGTATGCTGGTATACAGTGAAGACTAAAGCAAGAGAGTGAAAGATTACTTGTGTGGTGTGGGTGATATTACCTTTTCATTTTAATTGGGCGAGTCAGACATTATTTTAATATATTAACAGCCAATGCAATGGTAATTAAACGGTCACCATTTTGGTAGTGTATTTAAGATTAAGCCCTGACTATATATGAATGACTCGGTTAGAACTTCTGTGGAACTGTAAATGAAAGCACCTCGTATTTCTATCACTGTAATCACCAGTATTTTATTGTGTAGAAAAGTAGTGTTATAATCTTTACCGTATTTAGGTAGATGTTTGTTTGTTTGGTTTTTAATGAAGTTTTATAGTAAATTGAATATAGTTTTGGCGTCGATGACCATAGTTGTTGTGACGAAAGTCTGATGACAAGACTAAGATAATTCAGGCTGGATATGTAAGCCGTTTGGAAGGCATATTTTTTCTTGGAAGCTCTAAACAATTTTTTAACTGTAAACTTTCTGAATATCTTCCAGTTGAAGATCCATTGTAGTAAACATAGTTTTTGATGAGAGAACTCAAAGAGGCCCTAAGCTCAAGGGCAAGAACTTTGAAGTGTCTAAATTTTTTTTTGTTTCAGTGCTGGAAGGTAATATGAATAAATCAGTAGAAATTTGGGCCTTTCAAAGGTTTTTTTTTATGGTTTACGACTGCGATAGAATTAATGAAGATCTTTGAAACAAGCGCCAAGTGTCGATATCTGAGCCTAAAGTTTTGATCCAAGCGTTTCTTTGCGAAGTTTGACAAACTTTGGCCCCTAAAGTTATCTTTGATAGGTGAAAATGCTAAGCCTTCTGATTTGTGTCATGTTTTAGGGAGTCTCTCTGAAAATTGCAAAGTTCTTTTGAGTCCGAATCAGTTTATTTACAGGTTTTATAAAAAAAATAATTCTTTATGACGTAAACCTAATCTGGCACACCAGATGTATTATCAAGGGCCCTTTCTCAGTTTATCCTTGTTGGAACCCTCGTGTGGGCGTGAGTTGGTGTTTTCTTTGTCTGATATATTTATGTCAGAGAGAGAGAGAGAGAGAGAGAAATTTTCTATCTCGGAGAAATGAGAAAGTTCGTAGTTGTGTAGGATGTTGATTGAAATTTCCGTAGTGTTTATACATATCATCTACTACTACTACTACTACGACGACGACTACGACTACTACTATTACTACTACTACTACTACTACTACTACTACTACTACTACTACTATTAATAATAATAATAATAATAGTAAACAGCATATAAACGGTGAGGTTTATACCATGTGTTTTTCAATGCATTCTTCAATTCTTCTGGGATTATACGAAAATAGAATGAGAATAAACAATTAATATAATAATAATCTAACAAACAGGCATTATTAAAACAGTTATACCATGTTAGTTTTCAATGGCATTCTTCATCTTCGGTATAACCAAATAAATAATAATAACCAAGAAAAATAAGAAAATAATAATAATAAATAAACAGCAATAATAATCATAATGATAATTATAATAATAAATAATAATAATAATAATAATAATAATAATCGTAATAACTATAATAAAATAATAATATGATGATAATAATAATAAACATAATAATAATAATAATAATAATAATAATAATAATAATAATAAACAGCATATAATCAGTTATACCATGTTTTCATGCATTCTTCATCTTCGGTATACCAAATAAATAATAATAATAATAATAATAATAATAATAATAATAATAATAATAATAGTAGTGAGTGAAGTAATAATAATAATAATTAATATAATAAGGAATAATAAGAATAATAAATAAAATCAATGATAATAATAATATAATAAAATCGTCTGTTTCCGTCACAAAAGGCAAAGCCGACCTGCTCGCAGAGGCACTGTTGTAAAATTAGCCAGTCAATAATTTAGATCGGGTTCAAGAAAATATACGACCCGATATTTGCCATCCGCGTGAAATAGGATCTTTTCCTCTCCTGCAAATCGTTCGATATTGTCCCATTACTCTTCCCGGTAATCTCCCTACCTCGCTCTCCTATTGAAAAGCTTATTTCCCTGTTGACACTTTAGGAGAGACTTGTTGCGTCTCCACGTCCTGATGAAGAGTTGATCCGCCGCGCAGTGAGCTCTTTCTTTTTGTTATTATTATTATTTTTTGTTTTGTTTTGCTTTTCATATTTTTTCCTCGATTTGTAACTTTTTTTTTACTTACCAGTGTCCTCCACCCCCCCCCCCCCCCCCCCCCCCCACAAAGTTTCTTTTATATTTTTTTTAGCTCTTTTTATATTTTTTCCTCGATTTGTAACTATATTTTAACTTGCGTTTTTTTCTCCCCCCCCGCCCAAAGTTTCGTTTATATATATTTTTTTTAGCTCTTTTCATATTTTTTCTTCGAGTTGTATCTTTTTTTACTCGTGTTTTTTTTTTTTTCCAAAAAGCTTCTTCTTTTTTTTTTTCTTCTAAAACTTGTCATAAGAATCGGTTCGACTTAGGTGGCTTCTTTTTCCCCTCCCTCCCAATGAACATTTTTGTATTTCCATTTATTTATGCGATTTCCTTTACCGTCTCATCCAATATTTTTTTTTTCGTCTGGTTAATGAATGGAATAACACTTTCAATGTCTCTTACGATTCATATTTTTATTGAGTTCATCGTCTCAGACTTGCTGCAGGTTTTTTTAATTCAAAATTTCAAAAAGCGATTTATTCGTTTTCACTTATTCACTTCGCACATGTATGGGTAATTTTTTTTGAGGTCCAAAACACCTTTTTTTTTTTTATTTGGTTTGTTAGGTGTATAGAATATATGTGCAGCCAGTCCTGAAGCCAACGAAAAGCAAGAGTAAATCAAGTTTTAGTGGCGACTGTGACCAATCTTTCCCGAGCTGAAGATCAAACGCGATCAAATTATGGCTTGAAAGACAGAAAGTTTTGTTTAAAGATGAAATCACTGCTTTGTCATTTCATTATCTGAAAGCAGAGGTGAATCAGGAATGAAAGTAAGCGAAGTAATTATTGAAAGCTTTGTTTAAGTGCGCCGTGAAAGACTGAGAAGAGTGGAAATGGATGAATGCGTGAAACCGTATGATGACTTAAATGAAAATGTTCGAATACTGAATAATGAAAGTAACAAATTAGATTTTTATTTTCTCTTTCCAAAATTATTTGCGTAACGAATCAAAAGGTTAGCGTTTTACGTAAACGGCATCGAAATTATTTCATGAAAATCTGCTTGACGGTAAGGTTCGTTGTAATGCAACGGGAAAATATTTTTAAAAAATACTTGAAATTGTTTCGATAAATAGTAAAAACTTCTTAAAACAAACACGTGTGATAATTGGATATATTTGGAGCAACACCACTTTTTAGCAGGCTTGTTTATCAACATTTTCACTTTGTTGGAAAAGTTGGGACTCTTGCAGTTAGCTCCCTGCGTTCACACATTAAAAAGTATGAGTATGGAGACAATAAGTTGGGACATGGAAATAAAAATAGAGAAGACCGCTTGGCAGCCAAATTCCAGAGAGCTGAAGTGAGGAAGTAGCCAAGTTTGACTCCTCCATTGGAATAAGGAGAGTTTACGAGTATCCTTAAAATCCTCAAGTGGTGAATAATGCTGGAGTTTGGACATACTTATTATATGTTTTTGTGTGGCAGGAGGTTATGTCTCTTCCATAGTGCCATTGGGAAATGTATATTCTCGAGGTCACTTACGAAATGAAGAAATGAGCTACGCTTTTTCTATGTATCTCTTCTAGGAATGTCTCTTCCTCCTGGGCATCCCATATCCCCTAGAGGGAACCCCCCCCCCCCCTCTCCGCCATGCCCTTTGTTGCCCTTGTTGTTAAATATGACGTTAATGAGTTTACTTCTTGGCTCCCTCTGCCCTCTTCCGTTTGTATTCATTGTCCTGGAATGAAGCCTTCCTTTCTTACTCACCCTTTCCCCCCTTCCCTTCATCCTCCTCCTCCTTCCCCTCCCCCTTAATCCGTCTCCTCCTTCCCCCACCCCTCTCCTGATGAAGATTAGCGTCCTCATTCTTCCGACGTCTTCCTTTATGAACTCCCGTGATTAATTAGAGTCGAGATACCAAGAAGGATTGTTACGGGATGCTGGATGATGATGATGACGATGATGATGATGTTAATACGGTTCTGTCGGCGAATGGTGAAGTGGAAAAAGACCCATTCTACCATTACTGCTACTCGTTATGGTGTTAGGTAACGGGCATTGGTGTGACGACCCATTATAACCTTCTACGCCAGACTCTCCCAGGGGTGGTTTTAAAACTTGCATATATCTCGAATTCGATTTTCTTTTTGATTATCTTCAATTTTTTTTTTTTTTTTACTTTCACAAAAAATATACGAGTATTACCATCTGACTCGTCTCTGCGAGGGAGAAATGGCGTAATAGGAATTGTTAAAGGCAAAAAAGAGGAATATGTATAGTTATTGATAATATATATATATTATATAATATATATAAAGTATTATATATATATAAATACATACATTACATTAACATACATACACATACAATACATACACACCTGACATCACAATTTCTTCTTCAAATTTCTTTGAACTTGGATCTTCAAGCTTTGTAGTGACAAGCGTATCAAAAAAAACAAAAAAAAAAAAAAAAAAAAAAGAGCAAAGAATTCAAGAAGTTAAGAGGGAATTGTGGCTATTACAATTGCGTATGTAGTCTGGTAAAAAAATTACCAGTAGATATATATATATATATATATATGTATATATGTATATATATATATATATATATATATAATATATATATATATATATAGTATGATATGTATAGATACATATATATATATATATATATATATATATATATATATATATATATATATATATATATATGTATGTATAGTAGAGAGAGAGAGAGAGAGAGAGAGAGATAAATAAAATAAGAACTCTTATATAAGGATGGCAGCAACATTACTCCCGGTAAGCATAATATATATATATATATATATATATATATATATATATATATATATATATATATATATATATATTATAGCACCCGCAAACACATTGGATAATAAATATTGGGGATGGTAATTACAGACATTAATTTTCACAAACGACTCGCTTGCGCGCGCGCATGAATAGTGTACCTATCGCTTCGTATATCCAAAATATTGTTACGCTTTCTTCGGTAGTACTTGATTCCATAGCTTCCTTTAACAATAGTAATAAACCTTGTATTATTATTATTATTATTATTATTATTATTATTATTATTATTATTATTATTATTATTATTGTTATTGACAATTAAAAGCCACCGTAGTATTGAAAATATATTTTTGTACAATGCTAAAAATTACTAGGAGAGACTTTCGGATACTGCTCCGTATCCCTCTTCAGTCCTAGTAATTTTTAGCATTGTTCAAAAATATATTTTTAACACTGCTGCGGCTTTTTATTGTCAATATTATAGCCTCGTTACGCAGGTTCCTTAGTTCATTATTATTATTATTATTATTTTTTAGTTTTTTATTTATTTATTTTTTATTTTTATTTTTTTTGCTCTATCACAGTCCTCTAATTCGACTGGGTGGTATTTATAGTGTGGGGTTCCGGGTAGCATCCTCCTCCTTAGGAGTCCATCACTTTTCTTACTATGTGCGCCGTTTCTAGGATCACACTCTTCTGCAAGAGTCCTGGAGCTACTTCAGCCACTAGTTTTTCTAGATTCCTTTTCAGGGATCTTGGGATCGTGCCTAGTGCTCCTATGATTATGGGTACGATTTCCACTGGCATATCCCATATCCTTCTTATTTCTGTTTTCAGGTCTTGATACTTATCCATTTTTTCCCTCTCTTTCTCTTCAACTCTGGTGTCCCATGGTATTGCGACATCAATGAGTGATACTTTCTTCTTGAGTTTGTCAATCAATGTCACGTCTGGTCTATTTGCACGTATCGCCCTATCTGTTCTGATACCATAGTCCCAGAGGATCTTTGCCTGATCGTTTTCTATCACTCCTTCTGGTTGGTGCTCGTACCACTTATTACTATTATTATTCAGCCATGCATTCCCATTAAAGGAGGTTTATCCTGAAGTTGTTACTTCAAATTGCCACGTATCACTTGATTTTACTACAAATGAATAAGGGGTTGTTATATGCCGGTGATATCTGGCGTTTTATGGAGGTCACCCATTAAAAAAAACTATCATAACCCAATTTAAGGAAACATACTGATTGGATATTCAGCGATTAATTTAAATTATTATTATTATTATTATTATTATTATTATTTATTTATTTTTTTTTTTTTTTTCTCTATCACAGTCCTCCAATTCGACTGGGTGGTATTTATAGTGTGGGGTTCCGGGTTGCATCCTGCCTCATTAGGAGTCCATCACTTTTCTTACTATGTGGGCCGTTTCTAGGATCACACTCTTCTGCATGAGACCTGGAGCTACTTCAGCCTCTAGTTTTTCTAGATTCCTTTTCAGGGATCTTGGGATCGTGCCTAGTGCTCCTATGATTATGGGTACGATTTCCACTGGCATATCCCATATCCTTCTTATTTCTATTTTCAGATCTTGATACTTATCCATTTTTTCCCTCTCTTTCTCTTCAACTCTGGTGTCCCATGGTATTGCGACATCAATGAGTGATACTTTCTTCTTGACTTTGTCAATCAACGTCACGTCTGGTCTATTTGCACGTATCACCCTATCCGTTCTGATACCATAGTCCCAGAGGATCTTTGCCTGATCGTTTTCTATCACTCCCTCAGGTTGGTGCTCGTACCACTTATTACTGCAAGTAGCTGATGTTTCTTGCACAGGCTCCAGTGGAGGGCTTTTGCCACTGAATCATGCCTCTTTTTGTACTGGTTCTGTGCAAGTGCCGGGCATTCACTTGCTATGTGGTTTATGGTTTCATTTTTCGTATTGCACTTCCTACATATGGGAGAGATGTTATTTCCGTCTATCGTACTTTGAACATATCTGGTTCTTAGGGCCTGATCTTGTGCCGCTGTTATCATTCCTTCAGTTTCCTTCTTTAGCTCTCCCCTCTGTAGCCATTGCCAATTGTCATCGCTGGCTAGTTCTTTAGTCTGTCTCATGTATTGTCCGTGCATTGGTTTGTTGTGCCAGTCCTCTGTTCTTTCTGTCTTTCTCCTGTCTCTGTATATTTCTGGGTCTTCGTCTACTTTTATTAGTCCTTCTTCCCATGCACTCTTTAGCCACTCGTCTTCACTGGTTTTCAGATATTGCCCCAGTGCTCTGTTTTCAATGTTGACGCAGTCCTCTATACTTAGTAGTCCTCTCCTTCCTTTCGTGTTATGTATAGTCTGTCCGTATTTGCTCTTGGGTGTAGTGCTTTGTGTATTGTCAGTTTGTTTCCTGGTTTCGATCTATGCTGCGGAGTTCTGCCTTCGTCCATTCCACTATTCCTGCGCTGTATCTGATTACTGGCACTACCCATGTGTTTATGGCTTTTATCATATTTCCGGCGTTGAGTTTTGACTTGAGTATCGCCTTGAGTCTCTGCATATATTCTTTCCTGATCGTGTCCTTCATCTCTTGGTGTTTTATATCTCCTCCTTCCATTATTCCCAGGTATTTGTATCCTGTCTCATCTATGTGTTTGATGCTTGCTCCCATCTGGTAGCTTTATCCCTTCAGTTCTCGTTACTTTGCCCTTTTGTATATTGACTAAGGCGCATTTTTCTATTCCAAACTCCATTCTGATGTCCCCAGATACAATCCTTACAGTCTGGATTAGGGTATCTATTTCCTTGATGCTCTTACCATACAGCTTGATGTCGTCCATGAACATCAGATGGTTGATTTGTTGCCTCTTTTTCTTGAGTTGGTACCCGGCATCCATCTTCAGTACTTTTGTCATGGGAATCATGGCTACTACGAAGAGTAGTGGGGACAGTGAGTCGCCCTGGAAGATCCCTCTCCTGATATTAACCTCTGCTAGTCTTATTCCAGAGCTTGTAAGTATTGTATTCCAGTTGCGCATTGTATTTTTGAGGAAGCTGATGGTATTTTCCTCTGCCCCATATATTTTCAGGCATTCTATTAGCCATGTGTGTGGTATCATGTCGAAGGCTTTCTTGTAGTCTATCCATGCCATGCTTAGGTTGGTTTTCCTTCTCCTACTGTTCTTCATTACCATTTTGTCTATCAGGAGCTGGTCTTTTGTGCCCCTACACTTCCTTCTGCAGCCTTTCTGTTGGTTGGGGATGGTGTTTTGTCTTCTCTAGGTAGTTTGTTATAGCCCTTTCACTGATGATGATGACCTATTTATTATTAATTATTATTATTATTATTATTATTATTAGTTTATTATTATTATTATTATTATTATTTATTATTATTATTATTATTATTATTATTATTCCCAGTACTGTCAATAGTTGAGAGAGAAATAAAATGTTCATTGGCTCTCGGAAATTCAAAAATGAAAAAAATGTCTATTTAATGCTTCCTTTCATATTGCAAGTACACTGTTGTCAATTTTTTTATTTTATATTCCCACTGTCG
>NC_087205.1:7193296-7198296 GCF_015104395.2 Macrobrachium nipponense | reverse complement strand
GTTATAAGTATCCGAAGACTGACATAAAATGAGTTCCTTTATGTCCCTGACCGGTGTCAGAAATATTGCTGATTGTATAATTGTCTATCAAATAGTAGAAAACCGTGAATGTATTTCTTATGTATTTGAAGATTTGTATGCTTCGGTGTTATATGTACATACATACATACATACATACATATATATATATATATATATATATATATATATATATATATTATAAATATCAGAAAGTAATCTTATGATTATCGTATAGTATACAAGAATTCTGGGGATTACAATTGTATCCTGGAAAAAAAAAAAATAATAATAATGAATATCAAGGCCGTATTTAGAATTCCTTTGAGGTCAAATTAAATAAAAATATTAACGATGTTTTGTTGTGTTGTTTAGATATTACGGTCTTTCACTTTATGAGTTTTCTTGTTATTTTTTAAAAGGCTACTCTGCAAAGTTACTTAAATTGTATCGGTTGAATACGGTTGCATTTCCCTTTAAAGAAACGTTTGAATGATCGATTTCAAGTGCGAAGGCCGATGGAACGGGTAATTTAAACCCCACTTTTCTAGCCCAGGACCGAAGAAGACAAGAAAAAGAGATAAAGAAGGTTCTTGGGAATGGGGTTGTGGTATGAGAGCCCGGTGGAAGCGATCGACATGTCTCATAAAGGGAAAAAGGATTAGGAATGACAAGGATTAGGAATGACAAGGATTAGGAATGACAAGGATTAGGAATGACAAGGATTAGGAATGACAAGGATTAGGAATGACATACATGCGTATGCAGGAAATGGGTGCGGATAACGTGTGTTTAAGTCCTTTCTGTCTAGGGATGATGAACTTTGGTTGTTAATAATGTCTAGGTATTTCTTACGGTGCTTTTTTGTGAAAACATCCTGTAAGGTTACCGAAATGAAACTGTTAGATTACTTGTGTGGTTAGTTTGACATATCTAACGCCATTATCTCAAAAGCAGTCGATGCCAAGGAATGGGGTACAAGAAAAAGAAGGTTCAAAAGGAGAATCATACAGATTCTCGAAAGATCTCTGTAGGGTTTCGTTTTGAAAATGAATGTTGAATATGAGTACCTAATTCTTATGTATAAATGTTCGTTAGGTAAAAATATAAGGGACCGTTTCCATCATTTCTGACATAGCGTTAAACCAATTCTTCTCCATGAATAGAATAAACAAGTATAGCCGTTACAGTGTATTATCAAGGCCACCGAAAATAGGTCTATCTTTCTCGGTGTAATGCTGTATGAGCCGCGGCCCATGAAACTCAGCCGGCCGTGGTGGCCTGTGTTGTTGCGTTGTCAGAATGAAAAGAAAAAACTGCTGAGGGTAGAGAGCTGCTATTTGGGGTGTTTGATGACTGGAGGGTGGTTGATCAACATACCAATTTGCAGCCCTCTAGCCTCAGTAGGTTTTAAGATCTGAGGGCGGACAGGAAAAGTGCTGACATAAATAAGTGCGGACGGACAGACAAAGCTTGCATAATAGTTTTCTTTAACAGAAAACTAAAAAATGAAACACTAAATATGTATAGTAATAATAATAATTTTTAGTTTCAGCTTAAGGCCATATACATGGAATATACATAGACAATAACATACAGATAAGATACATAAGATAACACGATGAATAAAAACCAAAGACCAATCGGATAAAACTAAGCAAATCAGAAACGTACAGGCAATATTCGTGTATAATATGCGCGAAAGGAGAGGTTTAATCCGTGTTTCCCAAGGTACTGACATTCATTCTCTCTCGTCCCCTCTCGCTCAGAGGAGGAAGATCACACAGGGCGTTCGCGTAGGTCAGGAATTTCGGCGTTAAGAAATGGAGGGAAGGCCGGGGCGTCCTTGAGATGGACCACGTCGACCATTCAATTAGGGAAAGTCTAGGAAGATAACTGACTGCAAGCTGGGAGAGGAAGAGTTGGATATATATATATATATATATATATATATATATATATATATATATATATATATATATATATATATATATATATATATTACTAAACAGACCTCATTCAAACTGGATGGTATCCCCATTATCAAGTATCATGGATACTTGATAATGAGGACTGTTTGTCCTTGAAAGCTTGTAGTAACTTTTTTATGAATAATAACCCATCTAGTTACCATGCAGTTTTAATGAGGTCTTTTTAGTAACTGGAGAGAGAGAGAGAGAGAGAGAGAGAGAGAGAGAGAGAGATTTTGCTTACGCAGGTTTGTATACTAATATTAGCGTTAATTTCCTGCCGGATTAGTACAAGTTTTATAATTAATCTCAGTCAAACTAACTCAAAGAATGAATTAACAACTTATTGTCGACTTGAGAAAAGTTAATGTAACGATGATGATGATGATTCAAGTCGAGAAACATGGAGAATATAATGAAAATATAATGATACTCCTTCCATATTTAATACCAAGACAAGGTAATATCTGTTCGACGATTAAGATAATATTAACGGTAAAGTACTGTGAAAGAATGCAGTTGCCAGCCACAAATTTGATAAATTATTCTCGAATCCTACGGTTTATCAGTGTCACGGTGGACCATTTTTATTCCAACTTTATTTACTTCTCGTCAGAGTGGATTGTGCTATCCACGGAGCCTTGGGGAAGGATATGTAGAGTATATAACAGCAAGCCCCGTAACTTGATTTATTATATAAGAAGAGTAATAAAGAGTAAATAAAATAAAAAAGAGGAATACATAACCTTTTAACTGAACGCCATTAAATGTTAATTAGTCTCTAAACGTTTCCATTCCTTTGTTCCTTCGTCGACTTCATCCTCGGAATGGCGCCTTTTCGGAAGAATGTGCGGTAGGACCCATGCCCCCCAACCATTAACAGTCTTTTAACACACCCCCCCCCCCTTCCACTCCTCTCTCCCTATACTTTATGGTAACATGTGCCACCTGTTACGCCGGCATTCAGCGTCTCTGGACCATTTCGGGGGGTTCCTTTATATAAAGGGAATGGATGTAAATCACCACAATGTTCCCCCTCTCTCTCTCTCCCCCTTTCTCTCTCCCTCTCCCCCCTCTCAGGTCCTCTCGGTACCCTATTACTCGACTCTTGGTTCCCCTCTCTCTCTCTCTCTCTCTCTCTCTTTTTTTTTACCTCTTCGCGTAAGGAAAGCCGTTTGCCATCGCTCGCTCCCCTATTGTTCGGTTCGCCATTTCCTAACCACCTGTTCAATGTGCCATGTCCCCAACCTTCTCTCTCTCTACTATCTCTTCTCTCTTCTCTTTCTTTCTAGGCCCTTAGTTGTATTTGGTATGTGAATTTATTTTTTTTGGGTACTTTTATTTAATTAATTTCTCTTCTCTCTCTCTCCCTTCGCTCTCTCGGTCTTTAGGATTTTCATTGTGAATTTTAACAGTGGTTAATTTTCTTTTGGATTCTTTTTTTGATTTGGATTCCTCTCTCTCTCTCCTCCTCCTCTCTCATCTCTATCGTCTCACTCTCTTCCTCCAAGTCCTTAGTTGTTTTTATTTTCATGTGGGCATGTTTAATTTTTTTTGGATACTTTTATTTGGATTGGTTCCTATTCCTCTCTCTCTCTCTCTCTCTCCGCTGTCCTCCTCTCTCTCTCATCTTCCCTCTCTCTCCTCTATGAGGTAGAGTCTGAAGAATTAGAAATTAAAAGATACATGAGGTATTACAAAGTGCATCCCAAGAAATTACGTTTGCGGATATTATGATGACACACACACACACACACATATATATATATATATATATATATATATATATATATATATATATGTGTGTGTGCTTCAAAATCACAGTAGATGCGCGTCACTTCATGTTTTACATAGATAGATAGAGGTTAGGAAGAATGCGCACAGTGGATGTAAATGGCGCCAGAGAATGATGATCAATAATGATTCCCTGCACTTCCCCCGTGTTGCCAATTAGCGAGCGTCTGCTGGTAAAACGATGCGTCGTTGCCAAGTCAAGAGTTTTTCGCCTCAGTATTGTTGTAGTTTTCAATACATTTGCTTTGATTGGAGTTTCCGGAAGTGTATTGGCAGTAGTGTCTTACATTTTTGAATTGGTTGGTCATTAGTATGCGGTTGAATGTTATGGTAAACTTTCTCCAACATTAATTGTGCTCTATCACAGTCCTCCAATTCGACTGGGTGGTATTTATAGTGTGGGGTTCCGGGTTGCATCCTGCCTCCTTAGGAGTCCATCACTTTTCTTACTATGTGTGCCGTTTCTAGGATCACACTCTTCTGCATGAGTCCTGGAGCTATTATTATTATTATTATTATTATTATTATTATTATTATTATTATTATTATTATTATTATTATTATTATTATTATTATTATTATTATTGTGCAAGGATTTATATGAAAGGCACGCTAAATAGTAATTTACCAGTAAAGTTAGTCATCGCACATCAGTATACTGATATGCGAAAGAGTGAGAAATTAGATTACATATATATAATATATATGTATATGTTTCTCACTTTCGCAGATAAGTATAGTACTGTTGTGTGATTGTTATTTAGCATCCTTTCATATGAGTCCTTGCACAATAATATATTATATATATATATATATATATATATATATACATCATACATACATACATACATACATACATACATACATCATACATACATACATACATACATACATACATACATACATACATACATACATACATACAAAGAATAAAATTTATAAAAAGGACTCGGTTAAAAAAAACTAAGTTAATAACAAGAGTCTTGAATTTAAAACAAACAAATACAAGCTAAAACATTTTTTAAAAACATTGAAAACCTAATACTGAAAAAACTTTTAAAATTGTATATGTAAAAAAAATATGATGTTAAAATGTATTAGTACCTTACTCTATCTGAGCTAAGAACTGAGTGACATTCTCAGTTTTTCAGGAGGACGACGTCAACTTAGGCGATATATAATTTAAGATAGTGGAAGAGGTCTGGCTGTTTACGGAAG
>NC_087205.1:7133296-7185796 GCF_015104395.2 Macrobrachium nipponense | reverse complement strand
AATTTGATTAGGCCACAGTATGAAATTTAACATTTAAACACAGCTGCTTATTTTTTTATTGGGCATTGCCATTTTTGTGTGTGTGGCGGGGGTGTGTTTTGCTGGTATTCAGTTGGGAGTTTGATTGACTTTTAGTATTCAGCGATGTCTCTGTTTACGGTCGCGTAAAACATTCTGTTTTCTTTTTAATTGGGAACATGAATTTTAATTTTTTTTTTAAGTGATTATGCTGTGTGCATTTTTTGTAGGATTTTTTCTAGCTCTTGTAGAAAATGCAAGTAATTACGTCATTTTCACTTGGTAATGAACCGTGTCGTTATTAGTCGCCTTTTGTAAAAAAAAAAAAAAAAAAAACATGTTAGTGTAACTGATAAAAATGTTCTGTTACAACAGAGTTCCATCTAATAAAAGGAGCCCATTAAAACGCAGAAAGAAAGTGCTATATTTCAGAAACTGCTGTCTCTCTCTTCAGGTAGGTAATGACCTACCTGTAGAGAGAAACAGCAGTCTGAAATATAGTACTTTCTTTCTATATTTTGGCATTTTTACGGCCTCCTTTTATTAGATGTTAGTGTAAGTTTGTGGTTATGGTTTGGTAAGTGGTAGTCAGTTCAAGTTAATACAATAATTTGATATGTATTTTAGTATAACATGTATATGTCAAATTGTCAGATTAATGGAAGATTTCGAGAGAATTGACATGACCTTTGATGTTGCAGGTGTGTGAGGAGGTGCGTCATGGGGGAGCCGCTGGAGGCAGTGGAGGGGTCGGACTCGGAGATCAGTCGTCTGTTCCCCAAGTGCCGGCCACGCTCTGCCAACCACACGCCCACCACAACGCCCATTGATACCAGGCGCTCTGACCTCAACCTTAATTGTGTCCTAGACTCAGACGACAACGAGAACTACGATACTGAGCATACCACTGGTGATATTCCGAGAATCTACGATAACTCAAAGCTGAGTCGCGATAGTGGTAGCAGTGGCCGCATGTCTGTGGACAGTGGTTCAGGTTCTCGATCAGGTTCTACTCCAGGCTCTCGGTCAGGCTCGACGCCGGGATCCCACTCAGAGTCTATCAAGATGGAGCGAAGTGCAGAGGACGTTGATATGGACATGGACGTTTCTGTCGTGAGTGCTTATGACGATTATGATGAAAGGTACATGAGGTCCTCTGTGTTAGACTCCTCTTATGAAGAAGCTCCTCCTCCGCCTCCTGCCAGTCGTACTCAGGCACCGAGGAGAGAGCATTTCCGTCTGAGAGACTCTCGGATAGAAATCGCAGGTGGGCGTGAGGTGTTTAGTCATAGTCGATCACGTCCGGCAAGACGTAGGCACGACGAGTCACAAAGGAGAGGAGGTCAGCAATCACATAGGCAACAGTATCAACAAGACAAGCAGCAGCAACAGGAGCAGCAGTGGCCAGAGTCTCCTGGTGATAGCGAAGGACATGGACGCAGTTCTTCTGTAGTAGAATCTCCTCTAGTATATGAAACTCGTCTTGCTGGGTCTTCAGAAGTGGTATTTGATGACATTGGAGAATGGGTAGCTCGAGGCCTCACAGTTCGTGCCCTTGATGATCGCCCTGGTTCTCCTTCTTCCCCTACAGCTGACAGGCAAGGTGATCATGCTGAACTTGGGGATCAAGGTTATTTAGCAGCTTATGAAAGGTCAACATCACCTTCAGACTCAGATTCTACCCAAGGATCACCACAAAAGGTCACAAAGATAGGCAACGTACCAATAGCCGAGTATGAAGGTTCACCTCGACGTTATGGTCCTCGTCCCTCACCTAGAACACACAGTCCTAGGGGCAATCATCATGGGCCTCCTCCAAGACCTCCTCGACCTGGGTTCCCTCGAAGGGTTTTAGCAGAAGATGAAGTTGCAAGAGAAGCAACCAAAGAACCGTTGCCATCCGGTGAGGGAACTGCTGCAGCCCAACTTGGGCCTGATGAAGAAGAGGCAGTGGCTCCCCTTGAAGATACCACTAGTGATCCTCCCCCACCAGATTCGTGTTCTGAAGCTGAAAGTGTATCGCCTGCTCCGCCCGTTATAGCCATATCTACCCTTACGTCTTCTTACTCTAATCAAACCTCAGAACCTGAACCTAATGCTGTAGACTCTGATATGTATGACTATTCTTATGAAATGTCAGAAACTAGGAAAGTTTTAGAAGAGTTTTTCAAAGAACAAGGTGGCCGTGAAGATGAGTTCCTTGATTTAGAATATCACCTTAAGCGGCAACAAGGTAATAGTTATGTAGGGCTGCGCTTAGCAGCAGAGCATAGTGAAGGTCAAGCTGTTGCTGAGGGTAATGGTCAACAGCTTGATCAAGGTGTCAGTAACAGTGATTTAGACCCCAATAAAAATGATCCAGAACAAAACAGTGGTACTGATAATGCAAATGATAGTTCAGATCAACACATTAATGTTTCAGAGCAGCAGTGTAGATCATCCGAACAGCAACACGTCAATGGAAGTCCCCCGGCAGTCAACGCAGACCATGAATCGGAACACAACACGTCCAATTATGAGGTAAGCACTTCATCACCACTCCTTCACAACTACCAGCACGATCTGTCCTATGAAGCACAGCAGGAAACGGCACAAGATCACACTTTAGAAATAATGAGTAACTGCAGTAATGATAGTATTAGCAGCACTAATAGTGGGGTAGGAGGTACCCAAGAAAATCTCCAAGATGATGTATCCGAGAATTTACAAGACTTTAACGAAAACAACGGTTTATATGACAAGCTAAATGAGGTGGTAGCTGCTGCATTAAGTCGTGAAAACTTCACGGACAACAGGTCTGTGGAGGACCACCCAAGCTCCAGGTCATGTCCTGAGGACCTTCCTAGCCAGGATGATCCAGGTATCCTTGATATATCTACTGAAGGGGATCATGACACTGCTTCCACCAACCCTGAAACAGAAGACCTTCCTGATACTGAAGTGGGACTCCAGGTAATGTCCTTCCCAATGGCATTATTTTTGTTCTTTTCAAAGTACTTCATTAGTTTTCTTCATCTCTGGGAATGTGATCCTTGTATGCGTTGATCTTCTGCATTGTTTGGTCATAGACTTGTGTTTATTATATTGAGTGACTTGTTAGAGTATCCTTTTTTGGCTGACTCAGGCTTTTATCTTTCCGAGTTCAGTATATGTATATCTTGTTGTGTGGATAAACATAGGTAGTCAGTGTGATTAAACCATGAACTCAACTTCTGCATGAACAACTTAAAACTACTGTTGCTAGTTTTTGCCTGGAGAAAATCGATACATAATCCAGGGTTTTGATGAATAAAACCTCTTGTTGTTTGAATATAATGCACTATTGTATAAGAATTATCATCCTACATTTTGTTGCTTGATTTTATTTTATACGGATATGCCAGGGGAATTTTTCCACTCATTCTTCAGATAACTATGTTTTATTGACTCCATTCAGGAACTTCTGTTTTTGGTAAATGTAATGTTGTACTTAGATTTATTTCAACAGCAAGAATTTTTGAGTAATCTATAGATTCTGATAACTCGTTTATGATATTTAAATAGATTTCTATACATCGGTATGGAAAAGTAAACTATGTGTAGTACTGGTTCAATTTTTTAAATGAAACTTGACGCTCTGGTAGAAATTTTAATCTGGATTTACTGTTTTTCAGAAAGAAATTTATTTGTAATTGGGAGTTTGACACATCACTTGCATGTGCATTGTCACCATTCACTTTTTCACGTGTGTGACATCACGAGGCATTATATTAATGAATGTAAAGCTTATCTGATAAGCTTCTCTGATATATTTTTCACGCATTTTTCTACATAAGTGTGGCACGTAGCCTGTGTAATGAACTGTAACAGATCGTATAAAGTCATTTCAAAATCTAGACTCTTGAGATTAAGTGCTTCAGTGGACACTCCAGTAATTCTGTCAGACTCACAGACAATATATTCCAAAAGTAAAAGCTTTCTTGGAGACGGTAGATTTGTTTGTTGGTAGATGGAGTTATTTAATTGCTGGTATGTATATTTCATGTTTCATTCATTATTTTTTGTGAATGAATGTGCACGGCTTTTTCACCATAAAGAAGTTAGGCTGAGTTTTTGAATTTAAGGTAGTTGGTTAATCATCAGGGTTACTAACCAAGGTTGATAATCAGGGGTGCACATTTATCTATTATCAGAATACATTCGGAGTTTGTGATATGCTGTTGGCTTTGTAATTATGGAAGCTGCTTAAGTTAAAATAACGCAGCTAAAATCTTGTAGTAAATAAGTATGTACATACTGAGAAATCTGTTTTTGGCAGTGGTTTCATGTAATAGCATGTACTAATTATATTATCTTAGTGTACTTTTAGTACATTATACGTTATGTAAATGGTATGTAAGATGCACTGTTTTTACTAAACTGTTGATTAGAATAACTCCACATACTCAGATTCAGTTGTTTGATACAACCCACAGGTCAGGGCTTTCACACTCTAGTGGTAGTTTCATAAGCCGTGAGTGACTTTCGCGGGACTTTTGAATTTGACTGTACTTTTTATAATTCTTTCAAAGCCACTGA
The DNA here is from genome assembly GCF_015104395.2 of Macrobrachium nipponense. Classification (NCBI taxonomy): domain Eukaryota; kingdom Metazoa; phylum Arthropoda; class Malacostraca; order Decapoda; family Palaemonidae; genus Macrobrachium; species Macrobrachium nipponense. Next base: position 7,181,221 of record NC_087205.1, on the reverse strand, counting down.
AACTTTCTCCTAAAGGTTTTGGTATGCTAAGTTAAATTCTGCAAAGCGCCACTACTGATTTTCTAATTCATATTTTATGATTAACGCTATTTAGAATTTATTGCCTATTCATGATACAGCTTTCTACTGCTATGCACATTCGATTTTTGTTTTTTCATGATCAAGAGAAACATCAACTAAATTCTTCCCCATTTGTCTATTTTTCTTCTTTATTTCTGCCAGATATATTGAGTATTTGTGTATCTTTCCATTTTATTGTGTTTCTTTTTATTACTTTCACTTGTTGAATGACAGCTTGTTGCTTCTTATACAATCCTTCACGTCAGTTTTGCAGAAGAAATCTGTATAACATGCAAGGAATTTTGTCCTCTTTAAAATTCCTTCGTGTGATGCATCTTATAAACCAACATACTGTACATTTTAATGTACATTTTTGTATTTCTGGTTTGGTTTAACTTTAAATAAGTATTATCAGGTTTGGTTTAACTTGCAATAAGTATTATCACACACAGTAGTACGAGATTTTCCTCCTCCTGTATTCAGATTCGCAAAGGACCAAGGTTTGATCGCTGTTATACGGGCGATAAGAAAACTAATTCGATATTGGACAAGGGTGCTACCATTGCTCCTAACATTCTTTTAACTGGTTTAAAGCGTCCAAGTTATTTTAGATTAATTTTTTGGGTTCAAAATAGCTTCAAGATGAATGATTGTCAATTGACTGTCAAGATTTCATTCTTAGCTTAGTTTTTGATGGATAGCAATTAAGCTATTATCAATTCATCTTAGATTCTGTTTTATTGAGTACTGAATGAATTTTTAGGATTTTTTTATGTAAGTAATTGTAATATAGATGACTATGAGAGAAAATTCAGAACGTTCGTAGATCGCTATGCAAAGTAATACCGGACTGAAGGTCTCGAACATTATCCTTCGGCCACGTTTTTAGTAATGGTCGTTAAAGGTGGTTTCAGGTGTTTTTTTTTTTTTTTTTTTTTTTTTTTTTTTTTTTTTTTTGAGTTCTATAACCGTGCATCGCATTTTGCTTCTCTGAAATGCAATTGAAAATTTTATATTATGAAGTACCGTAACGATCCTAAAAAAGGACTTCCCTAGTTACGAGAAAGGCGTAAGTGTAGCGAGTCTTTTCAGAGTTAAGGTATATTCATAGGTGCACTGCATTGTTAATTTGATATCTATTGAGAGTTAAAATGGTTCCAGTACTCGGGAAGATGTAGGTTTATTGCATTTTAATTAAACCTTTCGAAATTTGTTAGCACATTAAGTGATACGAGATCATCTTTTTTATGGTATTGCAAATTATGATAAATTGCCATTTACCAGTATGATAAACATTAAACGTCAGAAAATCCCTGTTGCGTGACTTTATTTATTTGATTTTTTTTTTTAATGAAGCTCACGGTATGCCTTGCATTTTAAGAATACTGAGGATTTCGCTACCCGACCTGAAGAGGTCTCTACTTCATATGAACAAAATACTGTAAACATCCCAAGGCAATGTACTAGACTTTCATTATTGAGCATAAGGGCGGAGGAAGAGTTCTTGAAAGTTTGGTTCCACTTTCCGTTGGAATGTTTCTAGAGCTAAAACGTTTTTCAACGTATGCGATTTTGAGCCCTAATTTTTCTTATATTTTTAAAATTCTTTTTTACAGATTAAATTTTTTTTTTTTTACTATGTACTAAGTATCATTTTTTTTGCAGTGGTAATAAAGATTTTTTTTACTGTTTTAATGAAAAACTTTTACTGTGATAATGAAATTTTTCAGTTTATATATATATAATATATATATATATATATATATATATATATATATATATATATATATATCTTTCAGTGAAGTTCTGTATTATATTGCAAATATTTTTGTGGTTTTTGTACATTTTTCAGAACGAGAAAAGAACTGAACGCTTATGTTTAAATGAGGTTCTGTTGATTATTCTGTGTTAACCAAGTTTCACTAGCTTAGTTAGTTACGCAACTTGTTAGCCATGAATGTTATATGCAAAATTCCATGGTACTCAGTGGATGTACTAGACTTGATATACCCAATCCAGATTGTACTCTGTTTATTTTATACTATAGGACGATTTTAATTCTGTCAAAAAATTAAGATTTAGAAAAATTACTAAAAAAATAACTTTTAAAAATTATTCAAAAATGTTTATACCTTTTGAAAACTATTAAAAAATGTTTTGGGTCTTATGTAACCAAAGTCACAGATAATGCTAAGAATGTTAAGCTTCTTTATTACTTATTGGTGATTCATGATTTTTAATTATAGTTATTCATTTTGCTTCGTTATACTGTTTCATATCTTGGAAATTCTTTGTCGACTGAAGCTAACAGAGTTCTTGACAGTGACGGAAGTTAATGTGCTAATTGTTTATCGACAATAGAATGTTTGAAAGAAGTTTGTAACATCCTTTAAAAATTGTTGGTGGCTTTGAGTGAACGCATATGAAGACTAATGTATGCTCTTGTTTTTCTTTTTCAAAAACATATTTTTCGAAAACATTAACTCTGTATTATTCATGTGTTTTAGTTACAGATGTGGAAATGCAGTTTTCCCCTGAATGTGTTTTTGTCTTTGATATTACTTAGATAAATGAAGGTCGCCATAAAATCCATTAGAAATTTGTGTAGTTAGTACTACTTGTTAACTGGTAACATCTGTCTGGAGATTATTGCAGTCACTTCCCCTGCATGATGGTTTAGGTGTTTTATTGCATGGTTTCCATCATTGCCTTAGCTAGATTTGGAATTATTCTCCCTTCTGTTGGATAGTTGTAAATTTTAGTGATTTACCTAAATACTTCCCTTTCTGCTTCCGCTACTTTTTTTTTTCTCAGGATGTTTGTACCGAGTTTTAGTTTGGGCGTAACTTTCCCTTACAACCATATGTCTAATAGCATAGTTATTGCATTTCTGAGAAATAACGATTTGATAGGTTACATAATCGTTAGATGCTATCTTCAGAAACGAACTTATTTCGCCAACCGTATGCGTTTCTTTACGTACGTCAGGAGCGATAGTTTAGCAACGAAGGGATCTGTGGTTTCGTTCTGTTTTAAAATAATTAATCGAGCAGTTAAACACTGCCGTCTTCGGTAGGTGGCCTTTTATAGACAGCTGTGAACGTAGCCTAAATCGGCAATTTTGAAATTCCTTTTCATAAGAAGATAATCTTTAATACTAATTACTCGCTTGGTACGTTTTTTTTTAAAGCTCTTATGTACAGAGATGTATATTTGTGTGTGCTAATGTTATATATATATATATATATTTCAGCAAAAAGAAATAAAAATAAACGCTGACACACGCACAAGACATTTTTGTTATTGATATAGATTCTAATATTTTATTTTTGCTGTTTAATAGACAGAATATTTGCCCTAACTTTCGTGAGCAACGTGCAATTGCTTGTGTAATGTTTTCCATGCAGTTTGTTGGTTATAGAAAGCAGGAGAAAGGCACTAGAATGATCATTTGAATTTTTATCCTTTGTTTTCTAAGCCCGTTGACATAGAATAAAATGTGAATGAACTTATTTTATGTATATGGTAAAATTAATGCACGTGGTATAATATCTACGTTGGTATATATTTTTTTTATGTTTTTGATAATATACTTATATATATTGCAGAAAATCAATGTAGATACAATAGATAATTCAGTGTTTTTATCGAGGTAGGAAGGCATAGGTGATTGTCAGTGTCAATTCAGTAAATTTTTTTGTTATCCCCGTTATTTTTCTTATTTACACCTATAAATTTGTTTTTTATCTATCTTGTGGATATTTTTTAAAAGAAACAAAATTGCACTGTATTTTTTTTTCGGTGAATTTTTACGTAGAAAACAAATATGAGGGTGATTTCTTAAATTTTAAATAAATTAAGATTATTACCAAGAGTAACTCTGATCACGCTGCTGTTATTTTGAAGCTATTGGTTTGTTTTGGATTTATATAATTAATTTCATTCACATGATTTTTTTTGGATTTTTATGAGTACTTGAAGTGTTTAAGACAAATAATGTTTTGCAATTTACCCACATGTTATAACTTTTTGGAGAAAAAAAATTGTAGGTGAAAGTTTTTATTGGGAGGTAGTTTCCATACTGAGACTCACACATTTGTAGGGTTTCTTGATAAGTAAAAATTATTTATGGTTTCTTCACTAACAAGGTTTAGTTACAAGTTTATCAAAAACCTAGATTTATTTAGGGGTCCTTTATAAATTATTATTTAATAAGGGTTTCTTCCTAAACCAGGTTTATTTAGGAATCTGCAAAAAGCAGGAGGTATATGGGTGTCTTCAGTTAACCTTGTTAACTAGCTTTTCATATACCAGACATTTTTTAACAGTTCATTTTCACAAGGTTGAAGCTTATATTTGCAGTGAGGAAAACTGTTGCTTTGGTAAGGGACGGTATCATTTCATCCTTAGACTTCTGTTCTAACTGTACTAGTTAGTATAAAAAGTTCAAACATTAATGAGAAGTCATGGAATGTCATATATTTGGACGTTAATAGTCCAGGTCAACACAGTGCCCTCAACTAGTACTTTAAACTCTGACATCAGTGGGTAAAATCATTTTCAACCTCATTATAATTTAAGAGGGACTATAGCATGCAAACAGTTAGGTAGTTTCCTGATGTAACTAATATTTCCAGTAGAGTATTTTAGATGTGTATGCTATAGGGAAGTTGTGTGGAAAATGCCCCAATTTATATTTTAGAGATGGTATCGTGGGATTAAATAATAAGGCTTCAATCACTGTATTTACATGTCTAAAAAGTTATTGTGGCTACCATCGTAATAGATTTTAAAACTATCTTAGCTCTACTTTATAGTTCAGCTGTTGTGTGGAGTAGATGCAGTCTTTTAGATTTGACCTTATATCAGATTTGTTGCCCTGACATATAGCATGAAATGTAGAGCCCTATATTAGTTATTTTTACAAATGTATATTGAAGCCAAGTATTATTACCAGATAGTGATACAATGTTTGCAGTAAAAAGGTTATACAAAGTATAAATTTCAGAGGTAAATTTTGTATCACTGATTTTTTTTGTATTATCATAAATTTAGATGCATTAATTACATATAGAAATGTTTTGTAGTGTCACTTATAAAAAAAAAAATGTTATAACGTACATTATGCAAAGTGAAGATCTTCTAGTTACGTTGCAGTTATACACTTTTCCTTGTAATTACGTTGCTTTGAAAGTTAAAAATGTTAACATGTTCTTATTGAATTATTTAATAATGAAAATAGTAAATTTGTATTTATGTGCATTTAGTATGAGCGGTTGCAATAACATTTGCCCCCTTTACAGCAAGTGGGACATTCCCGTAACTTCACCCTTTCACCTGAGACAACATCATGCGATTCTGGAGAGGTGGAGAGTGAGTGTTCAGGGATGGATCCTGAGGGCTCCATCCATTCTTCGTCTCGGGGCCTGTGTACAGCAATGCCTGTCTTGGAGGATGGCCTGTCTTCAGGTGAGTAGTTCTCGGTGTGGTAAGGGTTACATTGTTATGAAGGGTTGTTACTATTAGTATTATCATTACGTTCTTTGTTGTTGATTAAAAATTGAGTATATTGAGTTGACAAGTGACCTTTTCCCTCAAGAAGGACAAGTTCTCTGCCTTAATGGACTATATTTCTAGGAGGAATTCCTTTGAGTTTTACCTTTTTATTCAAGGGCAGTAACTCTGAATATCATGGTGACGCTTTCTTAATAGCCTAATTAGCTCACCTGATTCATTTAGATTTTGAAACCCATTGTTAATGGAAACTGATTTATCTTAGATCATGAGTGGATGTCACCACAAGTCAGATAATAATACAAAAGGTTCACTGATGTTGAGGTGCTTATTATACTCTACTGTATGTGCAAAGGATACACTTCCCCAACATTGAGAACCACATAAATGTCAAGTCACTATTGTGACTCTTGCTCTTTCAGTATTTTATTTTCTGATATCAAAATAGAAGCTGATCAGAAATGTGGCATGTTTTCTCCATAAAGGGGATGATATGGTACTCTTCTATCTTTGAGAGGTTTTTCAAACAAACTGCCCTGATTACTTGGCTAAATATGCAGGCATAGTTATCTATGTAGATAGCCAACTGTAGGGTTAGATTGATAATTTTTTTACAAGAATTTTAAAGTATAAGGCCATTATTTTCTGTGAGGGATTTTCCGTGCTTACCCAACATTATGAAATTATTGCATATGCAGTACCTGGTAGTATTTGAAAAAGCACATTGAAACTCGGTTGGCATAGCACTTCACTACTAGTTTTATCTGCTGGGAGGAAATCAAGATCAGCCCAAAGACAGTCCGTGTAAGGCAGAGCTCCCCTTCAGTTCAGAGGGAGGCATCATCTAAACCAGAATCTGAAATTGATTATTAAAAGCAAATCTGTTCTCTCTCTCTCTCTCTATCTCTAGCCCTTAGTTACATAAAGATTATGTTTGCTCTGGTCACAGAACAGTCTGGAAGCCTTGTGATTAAAATTCAAGCTCTACGGAATGAGTACCTGATCCCTTTTATCCATTTTCTTTTACTCTTCACTTAAGAAATTGTTTTTGTGCTTCAGGTGGAGAAAATTTTGCTAGATAAAATCAAGGCCGGTTTGGGATTTTCTTTCTTTGAGTAGAAATATCCAGTAGCAGGCTCCATTCTGGAAAGAAACTTTTTCTTCCCATAACTTTTCCAAAAGTCTGAGGACTTGTTTGCCTCCATTATTTTAAAGAATTGATACATTGGTAGCAACTTAAGTGGGATTTATTTAAATGTTTTCAGTTTGGTATGAAACCACAAGTTCTATGAAGGGAATATCACAGTGGGATGAGTACTTTCAGGATTTACTCCTTAATCACTCCACCATCACTTTGTCTTCATCACCCTTATCTTGATTGAATCACTTTCTTTTACGGAGGTGTCTTGAAGGTGGTCTGTAACTGGCAATTTGCATATATTTTCATCTATCTGAGAGAATAGTTAACTGGAAGAAGCTTTAGCTAATACTGTTGTTTATTATAACACATCATATGGGCTGTATTACATTAGTATGTTACGTTGAAATGTTGTACAGTTCATGTTCAACGCCCTCAAACTGAAAGATGTATGAACAGAATGGCATATAGCCTAGTTGTATATAATATTTTATATATTTTGATTGTAGAATATCGTTCCTTGTTGATTCTCATATCATTTTCTAGTGTTTTGTTTTTGCAATTATGCCTTTTGATCTAAGCCAACCCTTGATGGTCCATTGTTTTACTCTTGGTAAAAATTGCTATCAAATATACAAAAAATATGTCCACAATTGGTAAATAGTAGTGAACTACATTTGTTTCATGTAGGATAGACATCTATAAATTAGTTGGAATATCTTTTGAGTAAGGGATCGATAGCTGGCTTTCTTCACATAGATCATTTATTGTACAATACAGTTTTAGGGACAATGAGTCTATTTGTATTTTAATACTGGGATTGTCTTTTGAAATGTAGATGGTTGTTATAGGCATGGGAAAATTTTTTTGGAATATATTTCACAAAGAAGTTAAGAGTATTTTCAGATATTTGGAAATCCTCAGCATTATTATTATTATGCTACTGCTTGTAGTAGTAGTAATTTTGGTAGTGGTAAATCATCTATTTTTATCACAGAGGTTTACTTATTTGGAATAAAATCTTACCTATCAGAGTGGTATACATTAGAGCATAACTTGTCACTAATGATGTGGGGTTGTTTCCAAACTCTGGGTGACTGAAATTAGGTTCTAATGAAGTCTCATTTTCTCAAATTAATGCATTTTTGGTAAATCATTGATAACCTAGAATGTGAATTACTAAATGTGCTCCCTATTGATAAGTTAAGTATATCTTAGTTTTACCAGACCACTGAGCTGATTACCAGCTTTCCTAGGGCGGGCCCAAAGGATTAGATATTTTTATGTGGCTAGGAATGGGACCTACAATTTTTTATGGGATCCGAATCACATTATATCGAGAAATGAATTTCAATCACCGGAAATAAATTCGTCTGATTCCGCATTGGCAGAATAGAACTTTGGACTCTGTATTGATAGACAGCACTATAATACAATTTTTCTACATTAAGCGTCAGTGTTTATGGTTACCAGTTATTATTTGTTTTGCAACTGAAGTAAATTATATGTGATGCTATGTTAAGTAGTTTATATAGTTTGTATCACTAAGTATACTTACTAATATGTATAGTATTTTTCATGTATAATGCCTGTAATAACCAGAAGTAAAAAAATATGATGTGCTCCCTTTCTCTACTGTAGCAACTTTTCAGTTGAGTTAAGGCTTACAATTCTTTTAATAGCCTCATAACATATGCCAAGCCCCCAGTCTCACATTTACTGTAGAAATCAGTAATCCTTCAGTCGCTTAATTTGGTAACTTTTTTTTTTTTCTGGAACATTGTTTTTCTCCTTGTATTTTTTCTGAATCCTATGTAGTAGTTTTTTTTCTTTCAGCTGGCATGTCTTGTCATTTTCTTTGGGGTTAATCTCCTCCTTTTTCCTTCTTTGCTGTATTTTTATCTTGTATATTGGATAGAAAAGAGGCCTTTGCATTAAAGCAATTATTTGTTTCATACTAACCTGCAGAACTAATTCAAAACATTCAATACACATTAAAATACGGCATATATACTATGTCTACTACATATATAATAAAGCCACATATATATCCTTAAATATATATATGTGCAGAATTAACACTAAAATCAACAGGCAACACGCCAAATGGTCTCTTAAGAAGTTAGGCCACTGTAGCTTGTTCCTGGTTGCTTTAAGTCAAAATGACTAGACAACCCCCCCCATTGTTGGAAGAACAACGGAGCTTCCTCCAACAAAGCCATTCTTTTCTTTGTCGCTGTCCATGCATCTGACGCTCGACAGCTCTTCGTTGTATTGGGCGACAATCATACTATTAGTTATTGTACATTTGTCTGCACTATAACGGAAGATTTATCCAGTCGTAGCAGCGCGGCTTCATCAGCTTCATCGAACACAAGACGCAGCACTTCTTGCTGCAAACAGCTAAATGATAAACTAGCTGTGGTAAGTGTAAGTATTGGTCTGACCTTCAATGTCAGGAGTATGTGACTTAAATTAAGTCAATATTAATAGGAGTAATAAGAGTAAGCGCAGGGCTGTAGATGTGCAGGATAATAACGTAGGCTCTCCGTTCTTGCACATGGATGTACAAGAAGATCTTGCAGAGTTACCAGATCAGTGCGAGTCTGCGAGTTTAGATGATTCTGTCAGGCCTATTGCATCATCTGACTGTGGGGTAAGACAAACAATGAGATCAGGTGTATCTTTCAGTGATTTGAGCTCTAATCTTGGTAACTATAGAAATATTGCAGACATCAAATCAAAGATTTAGCTGATGTTGTCAAGGATTTGGCTAATCATGTTTATTCCAGCTCCCCTGGCCCTGTTTTGGGTTAGCCTGTGAGCGGTTCCGTCGCAACACAGTCATTGCATTCATTACCACAACATTCCACAGGTAGTGGGAATGTTTTGACTGGAGTGCATAGCAGGACCATGGTTTCTAGAGTCTCGCTTTCCGCTAATATTCAGCTAGATAGGGATAGCGATGTGGATCTTGAAGGTGATTGGGAAGATTCGTGTAGGCCTAAGTAGGTCGGACGGTTATGTTAATGAGACTTCATTCCAGGCCGTGTGATCGTGTATTTTATGGGATGGGCAAGCTCCTAGACCTATAGAGGAATTATCTGATACTTGCCAATACCTGACAGAGAGAGAAGAGGTTGTATGTCTGTGTTTGGAAGTCTGATACTTGCCAGTTCACATGACATATATAATTGTTACTACTACCTACTTTAACTCAAAGGCTGTGGGATTGAGCTTACAGAGTCTGCTAGGAAAAGCATGAGATAGTAGTGGCGGTTTGACTTGGGGTAGAGCTTAATAAGCCACCTTAGGCAGACAGACTGACATAATGACTAACGGACAATCGGCCATAATTTTCTGTGACATTGCCAGCCTGCCTCTTCAGTTTTGGCAAGTCACTTTGAAGATAGTACATTTAAATTTTTAGGTTATGGTTATACAACAAAGCATGTTTGAGTGCCATTAATTGCATCCCACCATCCAGTTTTCAATGTTGGGAATCATGCAAATATTAGTTCTGTAGGTTAGTATGAAACAAATGAATTTTCAATTAAAAATTAATTTTTGAATACTTACCTGCAGAACTAATAGACACCCACCCTCTTCCTCACTTTTCTTAATAGGCTAGTTGATGCATTTGCTTAAAGAAGGAATGGCTTAGCGTTGGGGGGAGCTCTGTTGTTCCCGAAATGAGGGGGTGGGGGAATCAGGTCGTTTTGACTTTAAAACAGCCAGGAACAAGCTACAGTGGCCTAACTTCTTTAAAAACCATCTGGCTTGTTGCCTATAGTTTTCGGTGTTAATTCTGCATACATATGTATTTAAAGATATATATGTCACTGTATTATATGTGTAGTAGACATATATATATGCCGTATTTTAATGTGTATTTAATGTTTAGGATTCAATGTAGGTAGGTTTGTCGTCCAGTTAATGGTCATGAAAGTTACATGCAAATATTAGTTCTGCTGGTAAGTATTCAAAAATTAATTATAAATTGACAATTCATTTCATCTTGTATATGGGATAGATAAGAATCCTTTGCATTAAGACAGTTATTTTTGCAATTTGGCTCTGATTATTTTATTTTGATAACATTTCATCTCTATTATAAACTCTTAAAACTGAGTTCTGTTTATTATCTTGCAACACCTGTGGGAGCAATAATGTTTAGTTTTTGTTGTTATAATTGTGTAAGGGTATTAATGACAATAAGCCTTGATCAGAAAATATGGTACATTTGATCTTGATTGCAGATTTTCTATCAAGTTTTAATGTTTCAGGCGATGAAAGTGGCATGGGAGAACCAGATGAGGAGGAAACTAAAGATGTCATATATGAAGAGACATCAGAAGTGTATCAACAGCAGCAGCAGCAGCAACAGCAACAGTCACCACAGCAGCAGCAACAACAGCAAGAGCAGCAAGCACTACAGCAGCAGCAACAGCGCCCCATGGTGCGGTCTCTGGACGATCAGTTGTGCAGGGGTGAGCTGCCACCCCCCAATCCTCTCCCAATGCTCAACTCTCATAATTCCCCTCTTCCTAATGCTGCCAGTTCCCCCCATGCTAAAGTCCGGTCACGGAATTCTCCTCATACTAATAATACACAGTCTCCCTCCTCTTCAACCCTCACACTCATGAAGAAGCAGATTACGGAGATTGAGAGGGAGATAGCCCTAAGGAGACCAGAGGGTGGTCCCAGGAGGTGTGGGCTGGATGGAGATGGACCTCAGCCCCACCTGGACCTACACCTTCTAGATCCTCTTAGTGAGTATGCCAATTTCACTTTATACTGACCCTTGAAGTCAATAGCATTGCAAGTTGCAAGTGTAATTTAATGTAATCTGCTTTAGTTTGCTTAATGCCTTATTAGGCATCACATTTATAAGAACTTTGGGCACCATGTTTGACCAGTATCTCCCTCACAAGCAGACATTTCCCAAATCTGTCCTCCCTCCTTTTTCATTCCCCAGTTTTCTAATAAGCTATGTAATTGTGATGGTCATTCCTCCATACATATGTCATCAAGCACTTTAAGACTTACCTTTTTGATGGCACCCCATTGCTTTACCACTTGTCTGAGACCCCTTCATGCCATGCTGTATTCCATATCTTCGTCGTCACTGATGTTCATTACTAAAGTGTCTATAGTGGAAAGCTACCCCAACGTTTTCTAATTGAGGAGCTGATGATACTTACCGTACATAATTTAGCTGTTAGCTTATGGACTGGGCTATGTAGTTGTTTCAGTTTACTATGGAAAAAGTTGGCTTGAAATGTGCTAGAGATGTAGGCCATTTTTATAGAGTTTTAAATTTAGCTGCTCAAATGCTAATGCATAATGTAAATGTCTTTTGCTTGTAATTTTAGATGCTTGAAAGGTCAACTGTCAGTATTGCTAATAGAAATGAGCTATTTGGGTCCCAAAGTCTTTGCTTAAGTTGTGAAATGCACTTTTTATTATTCCTTTGAAGCACCAGTTTTCTCAATACAGTACTGTAAATAAGTGTAAAATATTCTTAGGTTTTGATGTATTGCATGAACTGCTTTCAAGAAATATATTATGTATTCAGTACTTGTAATTAGATTAACATAAATCACATTCAGTATCACATTCAGTACTAGGCAAAAAGATTTATTTTGTAGTTTAAGCCCCATCTCCTAATCATCTAATGGAAGCAAGTTAATGCTGTAATAATCCCACAAATGAAGCTTGAATTTCATAGAAATTCTGTTATGAGATTTTATGGCAGGGTAAGAGGAAAAATAGTAGAAATAATTCTTAGATGACAGCAATAGTATTGAAATCTAATTCTTCCCTGTAGTCAGCTTAAATATCAGTATTAAGGAATAAATAAAGAAAGATTTTATCCTTAACTGCGTATTGCTGGGTTATGCAGCTGTATTGCTTGTTGTGCTTTTGGCACTGAGTTGTTCACACAAGAGCTTTTCACTCTTGTATGTCAAAATTCACCAGAGAATGTAATAAATGATCACATTGTCTTGTAGATGAAAAGGTAGCTGAGCCACCACCGCCTCCTGCACCGCACCCGCATAGAGGAGCTTCTTCTGGGAAATCCCAGGTTGTAGAAAATGGAAGCTCTTCTTCAACCCCTAATCAGATGCCAACCACTGCTGTGTCCCCCACCCATGTTCTTGGCCACCTGCACTCCCCTCAATACACACCAGGTAAGATATGCTTTAACCTAGAATGGTTTTCTTATTTAGGGACATGGATCACTATTGTCTACTGTACTGTAAATACATTTCAGTTCTCTGAGGGATTTGTCATAGTTGCTGTTATCTACTATCCTTAGCAGGGCTTATTCTGTTATGTTTGGCAATGAAACTATGCTTGTAATACAGTAAATTTTAACACATTTTATTTCAAGTTTGTAATGCCTGGCTATAGCATCTTGCAAATCCATTTTTTTTCGAAAGGATTTCTGAATAACTGCCAGGCATGTAGGTCAAGTACCTGGAGGTGTGAAGAAAATTAGGTCAAGTAAAATTAGGTCAAGAAGTGAATTGAATCAGTGGAATGACTGAGGGTGCATTGGCAATTCTCTTGGGCAGGTCAGTCATTGCCACATAACAGTGGATTCAGGTTTGATGGTGTCTTGATTCCTTAAGAGTGTGATTGGTTGTCCATTACATGTATAACTGTGGTTGCTCATTAGGTGCTCCTTAATTTAAGTGATGCCAGCTAGTCTCAGCCATATGAGTTCTGTTTGCTCATAAGGAAGTCCTGCTCCAGCAACCACAAACCAATCGTGTTATCTGTGGGGATTCCTCAATCATGTGTAGATGTATTTTTGTATAAGAATATTCTTGTCATGGGAGGTTGTCATTGGAAGTTCTAAAGGTACACTTGCACTCAGTGTCCAGACTGATTTACTTTTTGTTGTTTATGTTTGTGCTGTTAAAAAATTACTGGCAAATGAAGCTGTAGGAATTCCATTTTGCACTTATCTTGGGCATCAACTTCATAGAATTTAGTTGCTTTAAGGAAGATTGCCACATTGCCACAAGAGGAGCTGCAGTGTCTTAAATTGTCCAGAGGTAAAGGAATCTGCTCATGATCTTGAAGGTATTATCAACACTGTTTATTCAGGCTTCAAGAGTTGCCAGAATAAATACTATGTTAATGAGGATGAAGGTTGGAAACCTTAATATTTTAGGGTATCTAGGTTCTCACAGCCTCAGAATAGCCACTGAATGTCTTGAAGCCAGGATCTGTTGTTTATCAGTCATTCATCCAAATACCTGTGCATACAGTGGAGAGGGGCCCGTGGTAGTGGTTTTCACTCGCCCCAGGAACCATACCGACACCTTTAATAAAGGTGAGCGAACCAGAATATTCTGGTATATCCAATTTAGCAGTTCTCTGGTATTATAACAATATTTTACCTTAGAAATAGTGCTAAAGGAACCTATTGCACTGGGCGACACGGCTTCCTCGCCCAGAAATAGATTTTTCCTATGTCAAAATCCCTTTTTTATGGGCATGTTTTGCAACTAAACCCCTTTCTCTGGAGAACATTAAGGAGCAAATGAAAAGTCAAACCGTTGAAATTTCAATTGGTAGTTGATTGTCTTCCACTTAAACAGTTAGTATTTCTTTAATGCTGAGTGTACTAATGTAGGACAAGGGTATCATTTGGGCCTGAAGATGCAGGGAAGTCTTCAGATTTAATGGGCTATCCCAGTCTTGTGTCATTTTTTGAAGTCATTATAGTTGGTTAATGCCTTGACACTTACCTGCTTGCAGGAGTAAAAAAAAATATGTGGCTCCTTGTCAATAAAGGATGGAAACCTGTTAATATTTGGTATTGCATTCTCAGTATAATAATGGTACTATGACATTGATGACTGTTTTACTCTACAGAATTTTCTGTAGCATGTACAATTTTATAGACAGGAAAAAAATTAAGATCATGATGCTAGAAGGTTTAATTATTGATGGCCATGTTTCTCTACGAGTCTGATTTTTCTTTGGAGGATATTTGAGTTTGATATTCTGCTTATGAATTATTTATAGAACCATGTAACAGGTTTTTTAAGCATAATCCATAGGTGATATTCATCATCCCACTGATTTCATTCGATATGATTTTCTCTTTGATAGTAATGTTTTTCTTTTAAACTGCTGTACATTTTTAGTGGCAAACTGACATTTAAAGTGCTGTATTCTTGTTTTTGACATTTTTTTTATATTGATAGGTAATTTATATAATTTTATTTTGCTTAATTATTAAAGAAAATGAATAATAGTTAAGGGTAAGATAATCATAATCAGTACACTGTATTTAAAGCACTGTGCATTTGTATATGAATTACTGCTGGAAATCGTGAGTAGTTTACAGAAGATTGTATTGTATTCATGATTAAAGGAATGAATTAAATAGTTATAAGTTAAAACGGCTGTCCCAGAGGATCGCATCATTTATCATAATGATTACAATGCAATATTAATATTCAGATATTCAGTTATGTAGCACTTAATGCTGTGAACTGCATATCACAGTTTAGATTTACTTATACAGGGATGTGTACCACAACCGCCTGTGAATAGCTAAAATCCGCTAATCTTGGCACCCCTCTAAAAATGCTTATAACTGCCTGCTTAGATAGTTCAAACAACAAAGAAAAACCCTCTAAAAATGCTTATATTACCTGATTATTTTAATAATTTTATCATGAAAATATGAAAATGTGGTAATTAGTGAATATTTCTCTATGAAAAATACTGTGAATCTGCAGAAGTTTTGTGAATGATTTGCGTTTATGTTCCATAGAAAATCCGTGAATCCAGAACCGAGGAATGAATTCATGCTGTTTAAGATACATCTTGTCCATCATTTCAAATGAAATCTGTCGTGTGCAAGTTCTGAGAGAGAAGAAAATTTGGATAGTCTGGTTTATGAGTTCAGTAATAATAATGATAATAGTAATAATATTAATAATAATAGTAATAATAATAATAATAATAGTAATAATATTGATTAATACTTTTTAAATTAAAAGATAACTTGCTCTACTTTTGTCAAAGAAAAATGGGTTTTCTTGATTTTAATTGAAGTTTGAATTTTGTACATATATAATTTTTATGATAGATATAGATACAGCAATGTAGGAATTATATTTGTAGTAAGGAAATTATGTCATTATTGTATTAATTATCATCATTAATGTTGTTCAGGAAATTTGGATGATTAATCTTTTCAATGAAATTAGCTGTTATTAAGAGTTTATTAATGGATTGCTCTGCCCTTCTGTCTCAGGTGTTCATGTAAAGTTTACTCACAATTGAAATGTTGCATAAGGTCAATGATTCTTTGATGTTAAGGCATCAGCCCTTGAATTTTGTATGAACAGTAAACAGCACAATGATTTTGATTTTTGCTATCCTTTAACTCCATTTCTGTGCATTTGACCCCTTTTGCTCTTTTATTAAACTCTGTATAGTATTTTGAAAGTTATAGTATTGTAATTTGTCAGATGTTGGAGAGTATCAGATTTAGAGAAAGGTTGACCATAATACTCAGTGTAATTATTTTTACTTTCTCGTAGTGTAAATAATGGTGCTAAGATATCAGAAATACAGCACCCTTTTACTGCAGTTCTGATATCTGTATTTTGTTGAAGTTTAAACTGTGCGCATCTATACAGATGCTATACAGATATGATTCAAGGTATGACAATGAAACTTAGTATTTGAAAGATTCTATCAGTATGAGAATAAAGCTGTAAGAAGGATATTATTAGTGAAATGGCAGGGAATTATAAGTTTCATATGTAGATGATATAATTATGGAAGGTTGAGGCATATAACTTGGCCATGTCCTTAGCACTACTTCTGGGACGATAATATTGGGGGATAGTGTCACCTGGGCTCCTGAGAGCAACAGAACTGAAAGATTCAGACCCACTTGGATGAGAAACATAAGCCATGAGGCTGGAAATGAGCAGAAATTTGAGGATTATGGAGCATAGGAAAGAATTTTGTGGCAAAATGCACAAGAGCCCTTTGCATCACATTACTTTAGGGGAGATGATGTAATTTGTGTGAATGACTGAGCCTGAAGGTGATGGATTCCATTTTAAAGATTTTATGAACAGTTAATTTACTCATCAAGGTTAATTATGCTAATGCTATAAACAATATTCAGGTGTCACTAATGATATCAGTTTATCAAGTCCTTTTTCATTGTTATTTACTACTGCACTCATCAGACTGTGCATTACCAAAATATAAAATAAAGTTATCAATTCACAGTTTTATATCTTAGTGGTTTTGATTAACTGATTGTGTAAGTATGAGTGATGTGGTACTTACAAAAGTTTTGTATATGTTTTTATTAAGAGGGAGCATTTTTAAAAGAAACGCTCATAACAAATCATAATGTAGTTTAATATTTAAACAGAGGCTGTTATTATACAGATAAAATACTGTATGAGTGCAAAATTATTTGAAAAAAAATTATATATTAATGACTTGTTCAGAATTTGTGAATTGAAACTCAACAGGTAGAAAATAAGTTTAGTAGCAGTTATCAGTTAACATAATTGGTTTTGGGTTTTGACTTCATCTGTTTTTTTTTTATCTTTCTTCATCTTGTACTTTTGTTTAGAAAAATATATTACATTTGTGTTTGTTTCTTTTTAGTTTCAGGTCCAAGCACAGGTCCTCATTTATTAAGTGCTATGGGATCATTAACTAGTCCTGTACAGCACAAGGTTGCACCACATATGGTACCAGGCCACCCAGCATCACATGATATTTTACATAATCCAGGTATAGTAGTGTATTAATTTCTTTTGATGTCTAATATTACTAGTACTGTACCATGGTGATACATATGAGGATTTTAAAGACTTGAAATCCTGTTTACTTGTGTTTAAAATAGCAATTCCTTGACAATCATCAGGGCTTGTGTAAATTTTTTGTCATTATATTGAAACTCAAAAGAGTGGGGTCCCTTCTGGTGGGGACTACATAGTCTACATTGTGTGACACACTAATGATAATACTATAGGTTGCAGCCTTCTTTTCACCTCCATGTGTGTTGCTTTCTGCCTTTACCCTCACATTCAGTCCCCTTGCCACTCCCCAGCTATCTTTGAAATTTCTTTAGCTTCAATTTGCTTTCATTTTCATCTCATTGAAGAAAAAATCCTAGCGACATTCGCTATGAGGTTTTTAAAATGTGACTCAGTGATCTCATTAAACAGCTTTATTATAATAAGAATAATGTAGTGAGCAGTAGTTTTCAAGACCACAGGTTTTAATTATTTGCAGTGTTTATGATGTGTCTCAAATGTAAAAGATAATTATGCAACTCCTGCTTAGTACTTTGTATATGGCTGAAATAAAACAAAAATACAACAAAAGACAAATGATTAAAAAATTTTAATAATGATCATTAAAGAATCTTTGTTCTGAATTTAGTAATTTTAGTTTTGTAAATATCTTTTATTCTTTATAGATTCATATTTACTTGAAACCCAATTTTTGGTATATGTTTTGTACAATGCTTCATCAGTTCAAGCAGTGTCATACTACAGAGAGAGAGAGAGAGAGAGAGAGAGAGAGAGAGAGAGAGAGAGGAGAGAGAGAGAGAGAGAGCACGATTAAAAGTCTATTATATTCTCCAGTGTAAAGAATAGTTAAAGGATTTAGGATGAGAGATATAACCTTTCATTTAATTTTTTTTTTTTGTAATTGCAGATTTTAAGAATTCTTATTGGAAATCCTGTTGAAAATATGAAAGAAAGTTTTTGTTTGCTTAATCTTCACATTTAAGGATTGTGGTCTCAGATCTGGTTTTCGTATTACATATTTAGCAATCAACCTGCTTGTTACTTGCCCACTTTTCATGTGCTTGGATGCAAAAAAGGATGCCTTATTGAAAGAAATACAGTGGTGTGAGACAGTAGTTTAGTGCTATCAGATGTGAGCCTTAGCTATCAGTTAACACTAGCAACAACTTTTTTTCCCTCTGTAATAAGGTTTTCTAGCAGACTTACTTGCCATCATAATTATGCATAAGAATAACATCCTAGTTTCCTTATGAAACAAGTTACATATAGCCGTGAAGTTTGATCAGTTAACCACATTATTTGTTCAAATGGCCTTTGCCAAGATGACCAGATTGTGAAATTTCAGTGATATGAATGTAAGTCCATGATTTTTTAGGTTGTTGCAAATTATTGTTTTGACAGAGCATTGTGTTAGCATTTACATACATGAGGTTCCTAACCTCCTTTGTCTTACAAAATTGCTAATGGTTAATTTGTGCAGTACACTATATGACCTAGGGTAGATTACCATTTATATATGTAAAGCATCATTTTGAGGCATTCGGTTTTATTGTGTAATGTACTGTGTTAACTGTTACATATACGTATTACTTCATTTCCTGTTGTATTGTATAGAGCTAATTGAACAGGAGAGTAAGATAATAATTTGGTTTAATGTAGGCTAGGGCTCCACCAGTAACTCAGCCTGCAGTTATAGACAGTAATTTTTTTTTATTCTGTTAAAGGTCAAAGCAAGCATATTATCATTAATAATAAGAAATAGTTTTTCTAGACCACTGTATCATATTTTTAGGCTTTCTTAAGGCTGATGTAAAGAGTTTGTTAGATGAGATGAGAAAATTGGAATGAGTTTAAAATTGAAGATGATTATTTGTATGGGAAGGGACAATAAGGAACAGTTGACAAGTAAGAGATAGAAGCAATGTATCTTGGGCAGGTGGGATGCTGCCAAGAACTTTTTGTGCACTTTAATTGTATCACAAAAGCCACGCTGTAAGCCGCACTCCCTGTAGGGCAAAGCTTTTACAGAACCTTCATTTATTGGAAGTTAATGAGAAAGGAAATTTGAAAAGGAAGGATGCAATTAGGAATACGTAGATTAAAAAAAGGAGAACGAAATGTTCTTTTCTAAAATAGTAGAAAGATTATCTTTAGATATACAGTATCAATGAAGCCGAAATCAAGAAGCAGAAAAGCTTTCTTTTTACGTACAGCATTTTAATCACATTCATTATCATTACCAATTGTGCATTAGGTTTACTCTTGATGACAGTAGTTTCAGTTTAGATGTGAAACTTGATCTCTCCAATGTCTTTGTCATCATTGAATTTTAATGTAGAGAAAACCCATTACTACTGTTAAATGACCAGTAGTGAAATGCGGAAGATTCTTTAAAAGGAATTGATGGCACTCTGCTTTTTAGGTGGCATATTACCTTAAGTGTTACTTATAAGGAAACTTCCTATGACTAGATGCATGTTTAAATCATTGAATATTTACGTCACTCTAGAAAAGTGACTTCATAAAATGTTGAATGATGGTGATGGCAGGTAAAATAATACAGTACCAGTAATAAAAGTAAGAGCAGTATCTTAAATGTTAGTTAATAGTATTATTTGTGGTAAAAGTACTGTAACAGAAATAACAATGATCTTACTTGAGATCAGTGTTGGGAATTGTGATAAAAATTTCTTTTCGTTGAATCAAGCACCTGAGTGATAGAATTGATGACAAAGGTCATTACTAACATCATCCATTCTTCAATGGCATATTTCAGAATTCAAAATTAGGTACTCCGTGACACTTCTCTTAAACAAAATGTTTTGTGCTCTTTTTAATATTTTTTTTACACTATGCTTGTGAACATTTATGTCTGTATCAGTCAAGTCTATCTTGGCTCGGGTATACATACGTATTATAGAACATTGCCTCTCATTTTGGGATGAGGTAGCATTGTGCAAAATTTTTAATTTAGGTTGTATGTTGTTTTAAAAAAGGGTAATAGTTAAAAAAGCTAGTACTGAATATAAATTTATTATCTTTAATAAAACCAGTACTTCATGCCCTTTAAATAAGAACTTAATTCTGTAGTTTTAATGTTTTTAAGCTTTTGACAGCAGCAATAATATGGTATATTAAAAGTCATTTTATTCAGTATTGTATATTCAGTGTTTCATTTTCTTCTTCAGGTGGAGGAGTAAGCCAAAGCCGAGAAAGTGTTGAAGCAGCCATAGCAGATATCAAACAAGCCATAAGGAGAACCAAAAATTTACCCATAAAATCCCATCCACAAGATAGGTCACCTATCAATGACAAAGCTCCAGTTTGGATACCAAGGTAAGGTTAACCATAGAAGTATTGTTTATTGTTTCATTTCAGCTGAAGTACGCCATAATGTCATCTACAGTTTTGTTCATGATGCCAGGTAAGTTATTAGGTTTGGTAATTTTGCTTTGCTATTTGCCATGATGCTATACTGTCTCACTCTCTTCTTTTCCTTTATTGATTAAAGTCATTGATAACTTTATTATCTTTCCATCAAGGTGAATAATGCTAGACTGCTGAAGCAGATATGAAAACTCTTGATATTTTTTTTGTCTTGTCTCTAGTTTACAGTTAACTAGATGGGAAAGAGCTCTTGTGTTTTTGGTGGTGTTAATTTTTTCAAGATATTAGTTCATCGGTCTTGATTTCTTTAGTTAGAATTATAGCTATTCTTCAGTCCCAATGCTGCCAGTCAGAATAGTTACTGGGTTTCATTTCTGCCATATTGTATTTTTTCTGATAATTACTCTGAAGGAAAATTATGTGTTGCATTTATTATTATTGTATGTTGGTCCATTTATGTGGTTAATTACACAGTTTTAGGTCCTGCTTACTGTCAAGGTTTCATGCTCTTCTATGAAGTAGTTGTTAATTGTACTTTCCCTTTATGGATTTGAAGTGGTTGGATTAAGAGAGAAGGTTAACAATAAAAGATCAAGTTATGTTGATAAAGGAAACAAGGTTCCAGGAAAGGTTTATTATTTTCTAATAAAGCCTATTTTATTAGCTGCAGTGCTAAGTGCATTTTGATAAATAAAAGGTTTTAAATTATGGGAAAGTACTATGCCTAAAGCAGTGAATTACAGCTTTTTTTGTCTGCCGTGAATTGGTGAGCATTAGTATGTTCAACTCCCAAGTTACAGAACATATCTAATGGTAGAAGACTGGGTTTCTGGTCTTGCATTACCTAATATATGGCTTTTGTTTTCACAGTTGGATTATTTGCAAACATATTTGCTGTTAGAATGATTGAAAATTAATCTCCCATAAAGTTTTTTTTAAGTCTCAGTTATTGAAGAAGTACAGTAGAAGCACTTCAAAATTACTTTCCAAAAAGTTCTCCTCTTTAGCAAATTAAATATGTCTTCTATAGGCTTACATAAATTATCTTTGAATATTGAACTGCTGGTGTTCAAGGGATTGAAGATACATGTAAAGCAGCCAAGATTTTATGGTAGTTTTGAATTCTGTTATATTTAGAAAATGATTAGATTTTTGGAATGATGGAACATTCACTGTATTGAAGCAGGTTAAATTTGCAGCAGGGTAAAGTTGCAGTATGGTTATGTTATACAGTCATTAGTACAAAACGGAAGAAATATAGAAGTGATATACGTACTATCCTTTTTGAGAATATGAAACCCTGTCAAAGAGGATGCAACACATCAGCAGTAAAACACATTACATGTGAATGCCCCAAGTTTTGCCTAGCAGTTAATGACTAGTATAGAACACAAGTCCATCAAGGAAATGTTTTGAGAATCTTGAGGGTTTTAAGTTTATCCAATTATAAGGTTTTTGGAAATCTATGATTTAGTAAATGTAATTTAATTTTATGTTTTAAAAGAATGAACCTTTTTTCTGCCAGCCTTGTGAGAGTTAAAATTTGCCTCTCTCTCTGTGATATGGTTAAACATTTTTTTTATAACTAAATACATACAAAATGTGACAGGAGGTTTTTTTTTTAAGTTTATGAGATGCAAAAAATATCCAGAACAATCTGTTTTGATATATTGTTTTCTGCCAAGTATTTTTGGCAATGAGTGCATATCATAAATATACTTGGACTGATTAATCAGTAATGAAGACAGTTGTTAAAGATATGAAGACTTGAGACTGACCGTCTTTTTGTATAACGTCTTGTCGAGTTTTAAGGAATTTTTAGAGAAAAGAAATTTGACTTGTCAACTTGAAAAGGAAATTTATTAATTTATTTACCATTTAATCTTTGGTAAGAGTAGAAGGGTTAAGAAATTTTGGTTCAATAATGTTGATGATAAATTTTTTTCATTCTGAAGGAACTAAAAGAGTATCTTGAAACTATAGAAGCCAAAGCGTGAATGGAGAAGTGAAAATGTTTCATTTGTAGTACTTTATCATTTAAGTAAAGCACAGATTCATTTAACAATCAAGTTCAGATTATATGGTATTTTTTTTCTTTGGATACTTAGTACACATACCTTCTTGCCACATTAATACATTACCCTTGAGGATTAGTAGGAAAAATATTAGCAAACAAATTCCTTTCATAGATTAGGATTTTCTTTACCGTAGTTTCAGAATACTTTGTTATTTATATGTCATTGGGCTGTATATAGACACTGTGGCAATCATCAATGTCATGGTTATTACAGTAACATACTTCAGATTTTCCATTATTGGGGTCATATGTGAAATGAGAGCTTTCCATTTTCTTTTGCTTTGTGCACCATTCCTATCTGACTAGCAGCTGGGTAGATTTTCCATGTGCTGGGTCTTCCTCTTGGAAATGAAGCAATA
Source organism: Macrobrachium nipponense (assembly GCF_015104395.2). Lineage (NCBI taxonomy): Eukaryota > Metazoa > Arthropoda > Malacostraca > Decapoda > Palaemonidae > Macrobrachium > Macrobrachium nipponense. The sequence continues at coordinate 7,157,857 of NC_087205.1, read as the reverse complement.
GTTTAATGATTTATAATACAATTACAGAATGATTTATAATACAATTACAAATACTGCAAATGATGATTCACTGAAAAATGTAAATTCTAAAGTAAATTGTTCAGCTTTTTAATGACATGTTGATAAGTTATAATAAACATCTTCAAGTCATTTGAATTATTTCTTAAATGAATTATACAGAAATGGCTGGAAATTTATTTACTGTACTTAAAATTTTGTATTTTAGGAGTTTGTTATTTTCCTGAAGCATATCTTTAGTGTATTTGTTGATTACCCATCAAACAGGAAATGAACATTCAAAAGTGATTATTGTTTAATGTACAGATGATACTTAGACTTTTTTAGCAGGTAAAGTTGTGAATGAGTTTAATAATGTTGGTAATTTAGCTGGAAATTTCTTGATAAAAATGAGGGCATAACATTGGCTGTCAAAAGTCTGTGACCGAACTGGAATTTTTGTGGCTTCTAGTGATATTTATTATCTTTATTATTGCATAACACATGCGGGCAGTAAATATGTATGGAACCACTGAAGCAGTGTACCACCCAAAATTGCTACTTTGTACATTTCTTTTCTCTGTTATGTTTCCTAAATTGTAGTGTAATACATAAGAAATTCCTCTTGAAGATGAAATGACATGCTCAGTTGGGATGGAATGAATGTGTAATATTGATTTCTGGATAATTTTTATTGTGTTTTACAGTACATATATCACTGTGCTTATTAATATGGAGTAAATTTTTCAAAGTTGTTCCAATAATAAAAGTAAACTTATAGTTATAAAAATGTTTTAAAATTCTTTTTTATTTAGTAGTTGTAAAGGGGTTACTTGATTTTTCTACTACTCTCTCACTTTTTTTGTGCTTGTTAGACATTCATATATTTCCTCTTATGATACTTTAAACCAATCACATGTTTGATTATATATTTAATTTTTTCTATTATTTGATCCTTATGCTTTTAAGGTCAATTATTCATAACTAAAAGTATACCATGACCACCTAATCTTTCTTGAGGGATAGTGAAAACTTATATGCCTATGTCTATTTTTTTTACATTGTAAAATGTGCGGAAGAATTTATTTTTGCGTGCATTTGAACAGTTAAGTTCAATTGAAAGCCTTGTATGAATGTACTTTATGTACTGATAAGAAAATATGAATGTATTTATTATGTTAAGCATTTATGGGAACCATTCATGATTGAAGGAAAATTTCCTCTTTCTAGTAGTGCTTGGCTTCTGAAAAGGCAGCTGGAGAAATGAGAACTATATAATACCTACTTTTGCATTGTTTGAAGTACTAATTTCTTGCATTTCAAGAGGCTTACTGGCCCCCAATTTAAACAAATATAATCCTGCCCATTAACAATTTGACGAGCTCAATCTTTTCACTGGGTCTTAAGACTAAGTACTGCAACATAGCTTGATTGGTGTTATGGATGAAAACATAAAAGTGAAAAACGTGCAGTCGAACACAATTTCCAGAGCGCAAACAACCAGGGGACTATACTTCAGTGGCGTGGTTGGTATGGTGTTGGCGTCCCACCTCAGTGGTGGCGAGTTCGATTCTCGGCCATTCCATTGAGGAGTGAGAGATGTGTATTTCTGGTGATAGATGTTCACTCTCGACGTGGTTCGGAAGTCACGTAAAGCCGTTGGTCCCATTGCTGAATAACCACTGGTTCCTTGCAACGTAAAAACACCATACAAACAAACAAACCAGGGGACTATATATATAGAGACCATAGTGTAATGAAAATGGCTGACTTATACTGATGCCACATTTGTGTGAGTGAAATGTAGAGAGCCGAGGGAGTCACTGTTGGACAGGAGCTAAAGCTCTCCTCTCCTGAGTTCTTTATATTCCATCACTTTTCCAACAAGCACTACTATTCTGGTCGGAGCGCGTCAGTGGCATAGTTGGTATGGTCTTCACATGCCACCTCGGCAGGTCAGAGATATATCTGGTGATAGAAGTTCACTCTCGACGTGGTTCGGAAGTCACGTGAAGCTGTTGGTCCCGTTGTTGAATAACCACTGGTTCGATGCAACGTACAAACACCATACAAAAAACAAACTATTCTGGTCGAGACCAACTACAAGAGAGATCTTATGGGGGCCTTGGGGGGCTTTGAGAGTGTAACATCCTTTGAGGACTCAAAGCAGTTACATAAAAGCAAAACAAAACTGAGAAAAATGGAAAGAAAATTATTACTAACCTTCGATACTCATTTTAGCCAAGTTACTGCAAGGCGTAATTATACTCGGTTAATAATTAATGACATTTACTCGACTATTAATAACATAGTATATAAATTAATCATACAAGTAAATAATAATAAATAAGCTCTGATTATAAAGATTCGGCGGTGCTGTAAAAGATTAAATTCTCTCGTCGTACCTGGGTAGGTCCGATGAATGCTAGGTCGAGCTGAGTGTCCCTGGTCACTCATGATAAAGGCATCCCTCTGAAAGAGAGAGGTGTCGAATTAAGTAAAAGATTGGTGAGAATTGAAGCCATAATACCATGCAATTGAAATATTGCACTGTTCACAAATCTGGATTAAACTAAAAGTTGAGAAATATACCGGTAGGAGGAAAAACAGGCCGCCAAAATACTCGAGTTCATCCTAACGTAGGCATCCAAACGCGCTATCCAGTTATCCTGAATTGGGACAACACGTGGAGCAAGGATTGGCTGTTCTGTGAAATGGCCAAGGGAGAACATGGGACGTCCGCTCGCTACTAAAGCCAAAACACTTGTGAGGACGAATCCGGGCAGTTCGCGTAAGTCGCTGTCGAGCTTGGGAAACGGATCGCCTTAGGGCTCAATATGGCTGCCGACTTGAGTGGTAGTTCTGCCAATCATTGCAGTGGCTCTCTCACGGCAACCTTAAATGGGACGAGACATTTGGCGGTTGAATTGATGAAGAAAAGGAAAAAATGAGAGAATTATGCAGTGTGGGCAGCCATTTGCACTTCGTTTACATGGGGCAGCCAATTAATGAGCGAGGGTTTACCCTGCACATAAAAATAATGAATGATTGTCTGTGCCAATATGACCTTGTGGCATTCCAACCCGGTAGTATTCATTATTCTCTCTCTCTCTCTCTCTCTCTCTCTCTCTCTCTCTCTCTCTCTCTCTCTCTCCAAGAACTTCATTAGACCTAAGGTTTGCTCCCTTAGCACCAAACCATATCTCTCATTCCAGGAACCTATATGGTTGCTGGGAAGGTTTGCGTTGTAGCTTAATTAGGTCCTAGAAGGAAAGTTATTAGTAACATTAGTGGATTGGGGATGCACATCAGAAAAGAAGAGAAAGATTCTCTGTTACATTAGGGAATATTAGTTTTCTTTTTTACTGTATATATGTGTGTTATATATATATATATATATATATATAATATATATATATATATATATATATATTGTTTTTTATGCAGAGTGTACTTTTCTTTTGTAGTGAGCTGATAGAAAATGTTAAGATGTATTGGATATTTAGGAAACCATTGTACAGTGCATATGACTATTATTAGAACTAACTATATAATATATATATTATCATATATATATATATATATATATATATATATATACATTTATGTATGTATGTATGTATAATGTATATACATACCTTAAAATGTTAATATGTAGGTGTATACTTATTTTTGAGAACGCATTTCAATTAGATCTCATTAATGTTTTGTTTGTAGAGTACTGTACTAGATGGCATTGCTGAAGACATTGACTAAATAAATCTCTTTCAATTCGAAAATAATTCTTTGAAGTAGTTCCCTTTTCATTATCAGTTTAAGGGGATGTGTATGGTACTGGAAGGGAATTTTCTGTTATGGTAAACTTCTTGGAAACGCTAACAAGAGACTGCAGGGACTGTTAGCAGTCGAGAGTATTGTGTTTGAAGAATGCGAACACCCCACAGATACTGTGAAAATGGAAAGTCGGAAGCCTTGCTCATTTCTTCGTCTCCAGGGTGTGATTTTATCACATTACATTCTTTATGAAAACGTTGTTCTCGGGAAACTGCATATTATGATTATTCTTCATATATACAGAATATGACGCATGGATAAGGAGCGTGCCAACTAAGGCAGCATTATTACTTTCCGTTTTGCTAAATCTTCATGGACTAGAGATATAATTCTCTCTCTCTCTCTCTCTCTCTCTCTCTCTCTCTCTCTCTCTCTCTCTCTCTCTCTCTCTCTCTCTCTCTCTTTCTTATGGAGCTTGAGATATAATTCTCTCTCTCTCTCATGGACTTGAGATATAATCTCTCTCTCTCTCTCTCTCTCTCTCTCTCACACACACACACACACACACACACACACACGCACACACACAGATATGGGAGGAATGCTTAATGGAAGGGATTGAAAGGAGCGAGGTGAAGGGTCAGTGTTCGATCACGCACTTCTTCAGGAAGGGGTCACCTCGCATTCGGTTATTATGACTAACAGCAACAACGTTTGAAAGGAAGCCGAGGTGTTACCTACATATCCAATTACTCCAGCATTAAAGCTGAACGGTTATTTTGTCTTCTGGAAACAGTCTGTCAGGTCAGAGAGAGGAACCCTTATGGCACCTCCTCAATTTCCCTGGTTCCTTTTCCCCCTCTTCGTTAAGTTATAAACGGTACGAAGGAAATTGATTTAGTGTTACACTCGGTTATTCTAGATTCAAAGTTGCATCAATATGTTTTGGAAAAGGGTTCAGTATGATGACCTCCGCGATTTCCCTCATAGATTTGACTTGTATACATTTCAAGCTGGTGGAATGAAGCGAGTTTTAAATGTAGGTGAATATTGGAGGCATAATTATGTGGGTTTGAGTTATGAACTTGTTCGCAATAGTTTGGAAAGGAGCCATGGAACATGACCCGCCCCCCTCTCCATGGCAGCCTTAACTCGTGCTTTGAATGATGGAATAAATGGAATTATTGTTATGAACAGATTCGGAAGGTTTTAAAAGAAACTTCATAATTTTCACATATCATTTTTTAAAAGGGATGAATTTAAACGCAGCAAAGGAAAGGATTTGTTGCTTTAATAGTTTATTGAGTATTTAGATAGTGTTTTGTTTTTTGGCAAGAGTTCACTTTTAAAAAAAAGGAAGAAACCTGTAAATTCACGAGGACAAGTATTGAACACTATGAAGGAATGAAATAATTGTTATAGCCTCCTGTTGAAGTTTTGAATTTGCTAGCAGCCCGTGTTTTCTAAAAAATAAGGTTTATTTGGCAAGACCCTCACTACTCCTGAAAAAAAAAAAAATAAAAATAAAGTTCCCGGAAGCACAAACACCCCCTCCCTCCCCCCCCTCCCCCTCCCCTCCCCCCTTGAAGGCTAAGTTTAAAATCCGATGAAAATCAGAGACTTTGTTCAAGCCTGAGAGGTATTCTGGATTCCACGCAATTAGCCTTTTAGACTCCGGGTAACTTCGAAAGTTAAATTTACGGGAAGTTAAATTTGCGAGAGGAGAGGAGTAGTTGGGCAAAAATTGTGGGAAGCACGAAAAGTTAACAGCAACCGGACAAAACTTGGCTCTGTTGGCGCCCTCAAAGCTTTGCGCTCGGCGTTCCTACTCTCTTTGTCGTTTGTTTCATGGCGGATCAGAGAGTGTATATGGCGGACTTGGAGGCCATTTTCGCCACTTTGATTTGGCTTTGCTTGCTCCGTGTGCTTGTCGCTTGTCGCTCGCCGAATCAGTAGGTGTAGTATCATCTTTTGAGAAATTCTGACTGTGGTCCTTTATTCGTCAGTATGCTTCAGTTGTTGAAATGTATTGGATGAAATGTAATATTAATTATAGCTAAAAAAAATTGGCGATAAATATCACTTATAAAAATGTCGAATGTTACTTTGAAACTATCAACAATTTTCAGACTTGCTTTGAGGAACTTGCGGCCAATAGCGCCTCAGTGGCGTGATCGGTATGGTCTTGACCTGCCATCATGCAGGTTTCTTAATCAGAGAATATGTAAACATAGATCAACTTGGTTAAGTTCTTCCTGATCACGCAAAGCGTCATTATGAGCTCTTTATCTCAGTTAGTCATTCAAAGAGAAAAGGAGAGGAAAGTTAGTCTTAGCCAGAAAAAGTACCAGGCCATTAAAGCTGAGACTGTTAAAAGCATCTGTTTTTTTTTCCGTAAAAATCCTCTATATTGCAAGGCAACCATATACATTTATAGCTACGCTGTTAATTCCGTCTAGGGACGCTGTGTTTTAAGGCATATAAACGAAGGGTTGTTTGTTATTCAAGGTGTATATATATTGTATATATATATATATATATATATATATATATATATATATATATTATATATATATATATATATATATATATATATATATATATATATGAATAACTTGATCACGAAGTATATAAAACGTGATGCCATGTATAAATAAAGGTTTTTTTGCCTCGAAGGAAAAAATGAAAAAGCGAGATAGCCAAGTACTTTCGGTCCTGTTCGGACCCTTTACTCAGTAAAGGGTCCGAACAGGACCGAAAGTACTTGGCTATCTCGCTTTTTCATTTTTTCCTTCGTGGCAAAAAACTTTTATATATATATGTGTGTGTGTGTGTATATATATATATATATATATATATATATATATTATATATTTTAACACTAGGCTTTCGTTTTCTTTTCGTTTAGCCTATTATAAAGAACAAAAGTCATGTTTGTGTTTGGTAAGGATTTTGAAATCACTTGGGCTTTCCTGTTCTAAATGTTGGTTATGAAAATTCCTAAATCTCTTGTTTTTTTTTTTTTTTTCTCGTATCGTTTGGAATTTTCTTGGGACGGAAATATTAATCATGTTTGGTAAGATATCTTTTTCAATATGTTGAGGAATATACAGCACCAAGTCCCTTCCCCGATCTCCTCCGCCTTCCCCCCCCCCCCCCCCCCCTCACCCACTTTCTATTACAAGGGTTCCTGAATGGAAGAAAATAACCCAGGCATTCTTTAATATTCTAGAATATTTATGGAATGAAAGATTAAAAATTCTGCGGATAGGGGCTGTTTTTCAATACCGATAACAAGGGTCTCTCTCTTCTCTCTCTCTCTCTCTCTCTCTCTCTCTCTCTCCTCTCTCTCTCTCTCTCTTTGCCCCCCGCGAAACATGCTCTCTCTATGAAATGTTTAAATCTGTCATAATCTCGTCAGGAGAAAAAGGGGTTTACATTAGACCGAAAAATGCCAGTCAGCTTTTGAGACCTGGAAAAGGCAGGCAACGTGACAAGAATTGGCCAATCAGGTACGCAACTCCCTCTCAGCGGCACGAGGAGGAGAGAGAGAGAGAGAGAGAGAGAGAGAGAGAGAGAGAGAGAGAGAGAGAGAGAGAGGATCCAGGGTCCTCTGGAAATGCTATTGTGACAGGCACGCATGCCGGCATGCAGCCAATTAGCAGCGTTTTGCTCTCCTGAGCCACTGCTGGAACTCTGCTGCGCCAGTCTCATCATCATCGTCTGTCCTCCCTCCCTGGATTTCGTGTCGTGTGTCTGGAACGAAAGCCTGAATTTTCCCTTTCCGTCTGTTTTGTTGATGTGTTGATGGTTATATTGTAGCTTATAGCCCATTTTCAGTTTTCTGACAAGAAAGCTATTATCTTGCGTCTGGCAACGATATAAGCCAGGCCACCACCGGGCCGTGGGTAAAGTTTCGTGGGCCGCGGCTCATACAGCTTCATACCGAGACCACCGAAAGATAGATCTTCTGCGCATTGTTTGTTTGTTTGTTACTGTAGCTTCGTGATGGATGATGTTTATTACTGATAGTAACTATTATAATTTTGCTGTTATTATTATTGATAGCAGCTTTGATATTTACTACTGGTAGTCGTTAATGTAATAATTTCGTAAATAAAAAAAGGGTTGTAATCCAAGACGACACAGCTCATACAAGAACATATTCGTATCAGCTTGTAATCTAGGATTGAAATTCTCATATAGTACTCTTTATCACTGCATCTACGTAGTTTCCCGGAATATGTTATACGAGCGATGCCAGCTTCTTTATAGTTAACAAACGACGTCATATATTTTAAATTAAGCTTTCAGCTTTTAGAGGCCGCTGACGTTTTTTTTTAAAGGTGTTGGCGTAAAGCATTCGAAGGCTTACTTGAAGCTCTCAAACGATGTTGCACAATTTACTGTAACATTGCATTCATTTACTTTTAGAGTAATTTTTGTTAAGATAGAAAGGAGGAAGAAGTGGTATAAATGATCACACACACACACATAGTGGGCTGACATAACGCAAATACTTACTCGAAAATTTTGCAGTTTTCCATTCAGAAAATAAAGCTTTCGTGAAGGTATTACAAGTAGTCTTCAAATTACCAGTTATATCTCAATTTTAGTCAGCCCTGTTGTCGGTACTGAGTAACTCTCTCTCTCTCTCTCTCTCTCTCTCTACATGCCAGGTGTGCCTTTAATTAATTTCAGCGATTCTAAGTTCATTTTTAAAGGGACGTTGGCGAGCTATCTTTTTTTTTTTTCTCTCTCAGTAATGCTTTTATGATATCAGGTTCCATGATAGACAGACGCTTTAATTTTTAAGTGCCTGATATTTTATACACTTCCGCCAGGGTATGAATTGTGTCTATATTTTGCAGTTGTGGTGAATAAGGCTATAGTTATTGGACCCCTCACTTATCAAAACAAATTAAAATCACAACTTTATTCTTAGTAAAAATATGAAAAATATAGAACTATAAAAGCATTGGGAAAATGATTTTATGCGGCAGTAGTTATATACCCTGATACTTTTCAAATGAAATAAAATAAAAATATAGTATGCACGTGCGTACAATTACAGTAGATTCGCATCACCCGTGCATCTGATGTCTAGGCCAGTCCCTTACGCCGCTCCTGATTGGCTGTTGATAAGCCAGTGACAGGGTTGGAAACTTTGTCTCTCTCGAGAGAGTTCACATGGGCAGGATGTATGTCTCACCTCTCCTGAGGGATACGTCTTTCAGGAGAGGTGGAGCATGCATCTTGCCTATGTGAACTATCTCGAGAGACTGAGAATTTTCAGCCCTTAGGTTGACTTATCAACAGCCAATCAGGAGCGTCGTAAGGGACTGGCCTAGACATCAAATGCACTGCTGATGGGAATCTACTAAAATAAACATATACAAAAATGTAAGAATATAAGTATTCGTTAAATCATTATTCCCGCTGAACTTACGACCCGATGAGATCAGCTAATACTGTAATATCTAAAATTTCCTTCAGCTCTACAAAATTTAAGGTACAGAGCCTAAAACTCTCTTTACAGTCAATAAGTTGTTTTTATTAGTAATATTTTCCATTAATCTCCTGATGTCGTTAATATTTTTAATTTCCTTTGGAATTCGTTTATGTTTATACCCACAAGGTCATTAATATTTTAGGGGGTAACTTTCTTGGAAAATTTTCCAGTTTATTTATATCAAGATGTATGATTGTTTTTCAGTTTATTTATATCAAAATGCGTGATTATTTTTCCCTTTATTTATATATCAAAATATGTGATTATTTTTCAGTTTATTTGTATCAAAATGTGTTATTATTTTTCAGTTTATTTATATATCAAAATGTGATTATTTTTCAGTTTATTTATATATCAAAAAGTATGATTATTTTTCAGTTTATTTATATCAAAATGTGTAATTATTTTTTCGTTTATTTACATCAAAATGTGGGAATATTTTTCAGTTTATTTATATAAAAATGTTTGATTTTAGTGTGCTGAAACAAAGTACTTGTTTATCCAGTAACAAAATACATTGATATCAAGTTTCGGAAATGAGTTAGAAGCTATTTCATTCAAATTCCATTGTAGAGGCGAGATGTCTCTTCCATCCGCTTGCTGTTCGGTACCCGTCAGCAGTTCACTGGATGGTACGAGTACGTGGCGTGTTGCATAAATGGCTGACAAAAACGCATTTCATTAATTTAGTTTCACCGAATGAGGTAGCGCCATACCGTAGACATTAATTATGATGTTGATGTTTTATGGCAGAATAAAGTCATTACGCGTCGAGTAATTGATTATATCACATGTATTAGTTTTGTACTGAACTGTAATTTATGACCTCTCCATACTCGGTTTCAGAGTAGTGGGAGTACGGCGAAGAGGGGGGAGGAGGGGGCGGGGGTGTTTGGTCACTTGGGGTTGTCTGGTAGGGGGAAGGGGTGGGAGGGGGATGTGTTTTGCTAGGCGAAAAAAAGACGGGTTAGTTTTATTTATTTTTTTTCAGAGAGAGAGAGAGAGAGAGAGAGAGAGAGAGAGAAAAAAAAAAAAAAGAGGGAGAGGAGAGAGAGAGAGAGAGAGAGAGAGAGAGAGAGAGAGCAGCCATTAGTTATGGAAATACTCAGAACATTTCGCTTCGTTCATGAAAAGTGCAAATTTTGTTTCTAGCGATCAGTAACATCTGCGTGATGGAGGACTGCGTGATTACCTTGTTTGCTCTGAGCGTTTGCAGCTAATTTATCAAACGCCGTTTTGAAGAGAATTCGATGCCATGTTTTTTTTTATTTGTGTTGGTAGTCTGTGCATCCTGCGCATAATTCATCTATTTTGTTTATTTACCAAATGACGGATTGTCGTAATTGGTCATTTTTGTACCTTTCTGCTATTTTTTCCGCTATTATAGTTTCAGCTCATACATCGGTTTTGTTTGTATTGTCAACCTCTTTGATGCGCAAAGTCCGTCTCTTAATTGATCAATTTAGGAATATTATATAGTATATGTGTGTATGTATATGTAATGTATATGTATAGATTCACGGTTCTTGTCTTTTATGCAGTTAACAAGTGCTTGCTTTCAAGCGTGAGTAGTTTCGTGTAAGTTTGTTTGTTAACCTCTTTGAGGCACAAAGGGGGAAGTGTAAGTCGGTCTCGTAATTTATCAATTTATGAATATTATATAGAATATGTTTGTATGCATGTATATGTATAGATTCACGGTTACTATCTTTTATTCAGTTAATAAGTGCTTGCTTTCAAGCGTGAGTAGTTTCGTGTAAGTTTGCGATCTGTTTTTGAATGGATCGTTCTTCGTATTCCTCTCTCTTTTATTGCTCGGTTAGGGATCGTGCAGTCATAAAAGACGGTTTCTTATTGAACCCTTTTTATTAGACTTTTTCAATGTGGGTTCTCTAGCGCTGACTGATTAAATCTCTGTTAATTTTTATGATCATTCTTCCAGTTGGGATTATGGATCTTTGTAAATGGGCTCTTTACGTTCTCTTTGAAAATAATGATTATGATATAGTATGCGAAAATTTTGATCGTGATGATGGTGATAGCAGAAGTATCTCATTTTCATTTAACGATTATGGTGAATATAAAGATATTTTTTTTGTAAATGATGGGAATGGTGTGATGGTTACGATTGTAAGGTGTTGAGCGGCGCCAATTTCATCCAGACTGGACAGAGAGTTTCGCCTCGTCCATCCATCCATTTATCAGGGTCATTTCCAGCACCAGCAACTGCTGAGGACTTCCTAGTATCATCTCAGGGATGCGTTTCCCCCAGTTTTTAGGTTTCCTCCAGAGTTCTGATTAAGTCTCTGAATGTAAACCCCTCCCCGCCCCTCTTTTTTTTTTTTTTTTTTTTTTTTTTTTTGTTTTTTTTTTTTTTTTTTTTTTTTTTTTTTTTTCTCTTTTCCTTCTTCCTTTTTCTTGAAGGAAATAAACATTTCAGGTCCAGTCTTCAGGCACCGTTTGATTAACTTGCGAGTTTCTCTTTGAATGGCCCCTCTGTAATTGCTTTCATTTTTAAGCTGAGCCGGAAGGTTTATTGCATCTCATGTTGGGCATTTATACTCGGAGCTTTCTGGGTTCTCTCAGATGTGAATGCACGCGCGCTCAAGATGTCATACGTACCCCTGGGTATGTACATGCTTCTTGTGTATAAACATACTTTTGTGTTTTTTGTGTTTATAGTCGTTTAATGCTCTTACGCAGAACTTTGTAATCGGTCACACACACACACACACACACACACACACACACACGTTATAATAAAATGGAGGATAATTACGAAGAAAGATATGATTATTTTCCTCAAGTCAATATCACTGCATGTTCGTCCATGTTTTAATTCAAAATCGAGTTGATTGATTTCTCAGCTTGAAAGTTATGTAGCAGAAAACTGGGTTAAGTTACACATATACGAATATGCAGTGCATATGCATGCATTTGTGACTTGCAGTACTATAGCTGGTTCACTTAAGGTAGATTCTTGGATGAGCCCTATGCCTACAAGACGTTTGTCTGGCGGCCGCTGATTGGCTGGTACCGGGAGGTATATAGGCAGCTCCCAGCCAATCAGCGGCCGCCAGACAAACGTCTTGTAGGCATAGGGCTCACCCAAGAATATACCTTAAGTGAATCAGCTATAGTATAGCTGAATGTATATATTTGAAGTATGCAATTTGGATAGTGATGGTGCGTATAATGGTAGGAATAGTGTAATTATGAGGTTAAGTATAATGCATAAATTTGGCTTCGATTATATTAAAGTCTTTCAGAGTAAGTGATGAGATAGGTAATTTCCTTTTCCTGCAAAGGAATGGATGAGAAAAGTATAATAATTTGGATGCATAATATTACAAATTATTTTTTCGCAAGGAATAGGAAAGGATTTTGATTATGACAAGGAAAAAGGGGACATGAAACTGGACAATGAGAGGGGCTAATTTGGGCACGAGACAGGGTTATCATTCGAAAAGAGAAACTTCCACAAGTAAAGGAATGAAGAGGGAACATTATGAAAATGAAATGGAGTTCGCTGACCATTTTTTTTTATGTGTGCCTTAATGTTTCATAATTCTCTCTCTCTCTCTCTCTCTATCTCTCTCTCTCTCTCTCTCTCTCTCTCTCTCTCTCTCTCTCTCTCTCTCTCTCTCTCTCTCTCTCATATACAGACTGTATTCTTGATCAACTCGTTTATAGCTATTGTCCAGAAGAATTACTCAGTAAATCATTTTTATGGGCGGAGTTTGCCCTCATCTTCCAGACCAGGCTTTCCAACTCATTCATAAGGTTCTCGTGGCCCGAACTTGCCTCGAGAATCATGCCGGTGATGAACTGACTCGCGAGAAAACTAATACCGAAAATAGAGGAGCCATTTCTGTACGTGCAAGTCCTCTAGGTCGAGATTTGCATTATCCGGCCACTTCCCAGTTGCCTTTATGCATTTTCGATCGTAAATGTTATTCTGCCAATATTCCCTTGGCTGCTGCCGGAGTCGTTCCACCTATGCAAATGGGACTCTCCTGAAATTAACGACTCTTGGCCTAACAATTCTTGCTCTATTTCTTATTCTTGATGGCCAATTTGAACCCTTACCCCGACGTGCTGTAAATACAAGTTATACATTTGAGTTTTTTTGTTTCTTTCCCTCTTGGCGTCGCAGAAATTTTTAGATACACGTTATGCTGCTTATTATGACATGTTTTTAATGTACTTTGATTCGCTTGCCAAATGAAATTATGCTGGCTTCTTGTTCATTGTGTTAATATATATATATATATATATATATATATATATATATATATATATATATATAAATCGGAAGTGAATTTGAAGTTATTTGGTTTCATGGTATATTCTGTTTTTCATGTTTTACTTTTGATATTCAAAAAATACTAATGTTTTAATATCGTTACTATTACGGTTATTGTAGTTATCATTATAAGTCTCATTTTATCTGATTCTAGTTAAGTGCGGTAGCTATATGTCTTGGGTGTAACTTATTTCCTTATATATTGTATCTTCGCCTGTTCTTCATGGTCACAAGTTACTTGAGAGGTGAAACCTTGTTTCCTCTACATATCACAAAGTATAATAGATATGCTTATTAAAATACGACTTGGTTTCTTCAAGGTATTGTAGAGGAGGATGTTTTCCTTGACCTCATTTTCAAGGTCAGAGGGCGGTAGTTATTTGAGATTAAGCTGGCCTTATGCCAGCACGGGCTTTTGCTCACAGAGCAGCCCGTAGAGGGCGGTATGAAGGCTGGCTATTATTTTTCCTTGTAGTTTTTAGTCGCATGTTGCTTTAGCGCTAAAGTTTTTATTTTTTTATTTTTTTAAGTTCAACATATTTTCCTAATATTTTCTCCGTTGAAATTTGCAAATATCTTTATAAGGTTTTTCTTTTACTTTAATCTGTTTATTTTTAAGGTTACAGATCCATTCGAAGGCCAGTATTTTGTTTTCTGTATCTTCTGGGCACTGGATGTTTTCCAGGAATTTGTTTTTCAATTATGACTTTTTTTAATCTCACACTACTATTTAAATGCCAAGATCTTCTTTGATTATGGTGAAACTCTGGTCGTTAGATAAGTATCGTGTGGTCTGGTAATAATTCCCTTCCTTAATATTTTTGGGCTTGATGTATATATTTCAAGATAGCAGATCACTTTAGAAATCGAAATTGAGCGTGTCGTCTTGTCTATATCAGAGACTGTAATGGTTCAGGGTCCAGATAAGCTTTGTCAGAAACTTAATTTATGAATTTGATGATGAACCGACTGTTTCGAACAGTAGTAGACGTTCCATTGCCTCCAGTTTGTTAGAAATAATTTGCTCCCATTACCCCTTAACGCAGTTAGTCTTACTGTCAGGTCTATTACCTTTATTATTATATTATAATTATATTAATGTTAGTCTTAACATCACATTATTGTTATATTAGTATGTCTTAACATCACAAACTTCCTACTAAGTCATGTGCAGCAATGATTAGTAGAAAGTATAATTGCAGAGTGTAATGTCGATGTGAGAATAAATGAATGGTAGTATTAGTTATTTCTTGAATCAGAAAAATGTTACTGAGAGAGAGAGAGAGAGAGAGAGAGAGAGAGAGAGAGAGAGAACCACTTATTTAGTGAATCAGAATAAAGTGTTAGCGCCTTAGTGGCGTGGTCGGTATGGTGTTGGCGTGCCACCTCGTTGTCCGAGAGTTCGATTCTCGGTCATTCCATTGAAGTGTGAGAGATGTGTATTTCTGGTGATAGAAGTTCACTCTCGACGTGGTTCGGAAGTCACGTAAAGCCGTTGGTCCCGTTGCCGAATAACCACTGGTTCCATGCAACGTATAAACACGATACAAACAAACAAACAAATAGTAAAATGTGACATTTATGAATGTTCTCCAAGTTGAAGATTTTGGAGAGAGAACGAAAGAACGAAAACAATTTAATAGATTGTGTAAAGATTTCTCTTAATAATTTCATTCTTAAAATTTCTTGAGAGAGAGAGAAAGAGGGCTTTGGGGGTTGGGGGGTGGAGGGAGGGGAGTGGCTGGATTAATTGGGGTTAAATGGGAACAGATACACGTGGCGAGACACGAGGAAATTCGTGGATGATGAATAAAGAAACGGAAATTGCAAGGCTGACAGCGCCATATTTAGACCGTCCACCGGTGGTGATGTGTTGGAATGGCGTCTTCTTGGTTGTGGGTTCGTTTTTATTACGGTTTTCGGTTTTAAAACTCGCTCGTACAAACATGCACACAAACAATTGAACTTGTTCAATTTATGTATAATATATATAAATGTATGTATGCGTATATGTATGTATATAAATGCGTGTGAATTATATATATATATATATATATATATATTATATATATATATATATATATATATAATATTATGTACGCATAATGTACGTATACCTTGCTTACATCATAAATTTTCTGCTTTGATGAACACGATCATACGTGACTGAATAAGCACCAGTTTATATTGCCTATGAAAGTTTATTTCAACTTTAGCGTTGATCTAATATAAAGTTTGAGGGTACATACCAGTAATAACTTGAGTCATTGCATTACCTGCATGGCGAAAATAATTTATTTCATACTTTACCAGGATAGCCCCTTTCCGAAAGGTTAACAGAGTAGGTCTTTAATGTTGACGTGAATTTACGTAGAAATTAACACAATTTACGTAGAAATTAACCATAATAAACAACCTTGATGTTAATTGTGGTCTGTGACCAAAAAGAAAAAAAAAAATTAAAATCCGTCTTTTATATTCTCCCGTAAGGGGTCCAGTGGGCGTCAGTGTACCTCACGCTCGGCGCACTGTAGGCAATATCTAATTTTCTTTCCAGTGTTTTTTCGGCCCCTAGCTGCAACCCCTTTCATTCATTTTACTGTACCTCCATTTATATTCTTTCTTCCATCTTACTTCCCACCCTCTTCTAACAACTGCGAGGATTTCCGCCTGATACGCCTTTGTAACGTAGTACTCTTAGTTTTCCATTCAGCGCTGATGACCTCATATGCCCCAGCGTTTAGCCTTTGGTCTAAATTGTATTATTCTGTGCTATCCTCGTTTAAAGCTCTGAGAAAAACAAAACGGACGATATAATTTGTTTCTTTTATTATGCCTACACAACGAAGCGCCTCAATTGCGTGGTTGGTATGGTGTTAGCGTCCCACCTCGGTGTCGGGGGTTCGATTCTCGGGCATTCCATTGAGGAGTGAGAGGTGTGTATTTCTGGTGGTAGAAGTTCACTCTCGACGTGGTTCGGAAGTCACGTAAAGCCGTTGGTCCCGTTGCTGAATAACCACTGGTTCCATACAAACAAACAAACAGTTGAATGAAAGTCGCTTATGAAAGACGCAGAATTGTTATTGCGTCTTATGTTTATCAACGTCCCTCTTTTTCCCAGGTCACCCATCGAAGTCAGTGTGAAGGCAGCCTTTTTTGTTATTTTTTTTATTCATTCCCCATTTTTACTTTTAGGATTCAGAATAAAAAAACGGTTCCATATCATAACTAGGAAATAGTCACATTAAAGAGATCTTTGTTTAACCTCTTATGTACAATTTCATCTTACTATTTTTTTTTTCTGTGTAACGGAGAATTGAAAGGTATTTCATTTATCTTTATTCGGAGATGCATGATTTATTCGTCTGTGTCATCAGAGCTTATATAGTCTCAGAATAACTTGGCTTTCAATGTCGGTGTCCTTCCAGCTGGTCAGTAAGTCATAAGTAACGGACGTTATTTTCCATTCACCTCATAACACGCAGGAAAAATCCAGCATCAGATACTATAGACTTCATTCATAATCTGATGCCACGGTATTTTAGATCTGACTCAACCTATTCCGATCGGTGGGATGCAAAAGCCATCACTGTTCATCTGTCAATGGCGGAGGAAGCGACTCCGACCAAAACTTTGTCGTTCTCTTCATATCATTGGAATTGGCCTTCTCCAGAAATCCCTCGCTAAATGAGGATGTCGATCACATGAAGTGATAGCCACGTCAGGTTATTAACCGAGCTTATCAGCTAACGTTTCTGGACCCTCTCCCCCTACCCCCCTCCCCCTCCCCTCCCCTCCCCCTCACCCCCTCCCCCTCCTCTCTATCCATGCCCTTCCCCGGCTACTACACCAGATCCTGGTCCTTATTCTAATTGCATTAACCAGGATGACCTTAGTCATGATCTCTCTCTCTCTCTCTCTCTCTCTCTCTCGTAAGCCTTTGGCCATTTTGCGGTAATTTTGTGTTTGTTTTTTAATAGACGTCCTGAGAAGGGCACAATTGCTAATTTGTTGTAACAGTTCTTGTCAGCGATGCCTTAAAGAAAATGGAATATTTGCCGAAGTACCAAATTCCTAAAAGTAAGGTTTGAAACGACTTTGATAAATTTTTATGCAACGCCAAAACATTTAAATACAGAATTTAAGACATTGTAAATGACATCTAAATGCTGGTTAAAAATATGACATCCAGAGATGATAAGAAAATACTTCTTGTCTGAAACGTTAGCTTATACAAACTTGAAAATGACGCATGATATGAAAAATACATCCTCTCCCAGACATCTGATTCCAGCACTGATCATAGGCTCCAATCTCTTCGACATACCATATTATCCATTTTTCATTTAATGTTGTAGAATAAAATGTTCTCTCTGTATTAACGTAATAAAGCCTGTTTACCCCCATACTGGTCACAGGACCTGAGTGAGGTTTGTTTGTTTGTTTGTATGGTGGTTTTGCGTTGCATGGAACCAGTGGTTATTCAGCAACGGGACCAACGGCTTGACGTGAACTTCTGAACCACGTCGAGAGTGAACTTCTATCACTAGAAATACACATCTCTGACCCCTCAATGGAATGCCCGAGAATCGAACTCGCGACAACCAAGGTGGCAGGCCAAGACAATACCGACCACGCCACTGAAGCGCTGGACCTGATCAAGGAAAACGGATTGTCTCGGAAAACTAGTGCGAGGGGAAACTGGATATAACGAGTCCCAAAGAAGCCCACAGTGTGAGTGAGCTTTTCATGACAAGCTTTTGTCAATTTTGTCTGCCCATGGTTGCTCCATGAACCATCACAGAACAAACGTTTAAGGCCAATCGTGTGTTAATTAAACATTTAAGAATAATCTGTGTGTATGTATTTGTGTATGTGTAAAACTTGGTAATATCATTTTAGAAATGTCTTCTACGGCGGGTTTTTTTTTAAAAAAAGGGCACGAATTGCTTTTTTTTATATTACGTCCAAAAGGGCAGGTAGCGCCTCAGTGGCGTGATCGGTATGGTCTTGGCCTGCCACCTCTGTGGCGGCGAGTTCGATTCTCTGGCATGCCACTGAGGGGTTAGAGATGTGTATTTCTGATGATAGAAGTTCACTCTCGACGTTGTTCGGAAGTCACGTAAAGCCGTTGGTCCCGTTGCTGAATAACCGCTGGTTCCATGCAACGTAAAAACACCATACAAACAAACAAACAAAAACAAACAAACCAAAGGGCAGGTCTTCATTTCCTTTCGCTCGATCTCAAACCTCTGTTGGATTCCACAAGATTCTTTTGTATTCCCTCAATTTTTTTTCTTTTATTCTGTGATGTATTTTCCACCTCTTAACGATGTTTGCCTTTCTTTCTGGTTTTCACCTGATACCGCAATTCCCTAAGGCTGCTGTTTTTCCTTTTATTTCTGTTCTCTTTTTTTTCTCCTCCTTCGTTTCTGCTTCTTTTTCTCCATCATCCGCGTGACCTTCTTTTTTTTTGTTTGGAGAGCAAGTTGTGGACGACTTCTCCTCGTTCTTGATCTTAGTAAAATCCATTTTGATTTGACGTTCGTTTTCAAGAGCTCTTATCTCGTTTGTTGAAGGGGAAAATATAGTTGGAATACGGTAATATAATGAAACTTGGTGCTCCAGCCCCTCCAAGAATTTAACTCAATGTCTGTCTGAATGTATGTATATATGTGTGTGCGTGTATGTGGTTGTGTGTGTGTGTGTGTGTAATATTTACATGTAGTCCTAATATTTCATAAAAGCTAAAGAATAAAAATAAAAGACAGACTCCTCTGATACTGCGATTCGTATATTGCCCATTATAAAGGTCTTGTGGTCCTTATTGCCCTGGAATACATAGAGATGGTCTCTCTCTCTCTCTCTCTCTCTCTCTCTCTCTCTCTCTCTCTCTCTCCATTTACTCTGACACTGGTGCCTTCTGTGTACAATAACGTGTTTATGTTTTCGTATTGGTTCCTGCATAATATTGCCATCTATTCCAGCATGGATAGTTTATAATAAGTGTAATTTTTTTCCTTGTCGACTTCATTTTTATTTGTAGTCCATTTTTTTGGCTTCTGACGTTAAGCAAGCGTCATTTTCTCCCCCCCCCCCTTTTATTTTTACAAATAAGCCTCTATACGAATTATGCAAGCACAATCTAAATGTCAGACTATTAGGTATGAGATTGGTTGCTCAGAGGTGATCTGCAATAGCAAGGCGCACATAAAGATGCCCATTATTTTCATGGCACCGACCATTCATTTCGAAAGGGTCCATCTCATATTGCTAACTCCCACTTCCCCCCTTTCGTGAAATTTAATTTTCAAACCGTTTATATTAGGTATCCCTTATGTCCATCTTTCTCGTGAAATATAATTCTTCAGTGTCAATATGGACTGGAAGTTTTGAGTGTTTTTTCGTCTCTCTCTTAAAGCTTGTTATTACGAATCTTATTTTGTCTTCCGTGTTCTAAGATTTATTGCAAAAATGATCTTTTTCACCGACGCATACAAGGAGGTTGATTAAAAAAGACTTAACACACACACACTCTCTCTCTCTCTCTCTCTCTCTCTCTCGTCTCTCTCTCTCTCCTCTCTCTCTCTCTCTCTCTCTCTCTCTCTCTCTCTCTCATGTCTGTGAATTTATATAATATATATATACTATATATATATATATATATATATATATATATATATATATATATATATATGTATAAAGTATGTATATATATATATATATATATATATATATATATATATATATATATATATATATATATATACACACACACACACACACACATATATATATATATATATAATATATATATATATATATATATATATATACATATATTAGACATATATATAGTAGTATTATATATATATAATGTCTATTATATATCATATATATATATGTTCTATTATATATATATATATCTATATATGTGGGTGGTTGTGTGAGTGTGTGTGTATGTGGTATATGTACGTATGTAATGTGAATTCGTATGTGTTTAAGATTCTCTCCATGCCAGCGGTGTGCACCAGAGTGGCACTTGGGAGTCAGGCGAGGCGATTGCCAACTTGGGGGGCGAAACTGCTACATCTTCTTCCTCCTCTTTAATGATCGTTATTGGGGCAAGAAACGTGTTTCCCCAAAGTCAAATACCAAAGGCCAAGGCGTATCATTTAGACGTTTACTTCCTCCCACATTTCCCCCGGCGATTGTGATTGACGGATTTAATCGTGTTTCGTACGCGTCAGTCGAAACCTCGAAGGGAATATGATATTTATTTTTGGATTTTAGTATATATATATATGTATAGCCGACGAATGAGTTTAATATTAATAATAATAATAACTTCACACACACACACACACACACACATATATAGTATATATATATATATATATATATATATATATATATATAATATATATATATATATATATATATATATGTACATACATACATGCGTGTGTGGTTATTATTATTATAAGTACTATTATTATTATTTAAACTCATTCGTCGGCTATGTACTATACTATAGCTGATTCACGAAAGTCTGATTCTTGGATGAGCCCTACGCATACTAGACGTTTGTTTGGCGGCCGCTGATTGGCTGGTACCGGGAGGTATATAGGCAGCTCCCAGCCAATCAGCGGGCGCCAAAGAAATGTCTCGTAGGCATAAGGCTTGCCCAAGAATCTACCTTAAGTGAACCAGCTGTAGTTGAAAAGCGTGAAGATATAATAAATATATCATGATCCATTAGCGGTATTTTTGACAAGGATAAGTGACCGTGCTGATAGCAATATAAGAGTAATAATAAGCGTAAAGAGAAGAGTGGCAGCAGTTGTCTCTCCCATCTGGAAAGCCCTTGTAATCCGGAAGAGCCCAGTGCGCATATTGTCATCATTAGGGACGCACACAAACTTTGCCATCTATTGTGTGTGTATACGTAATGGTAGCAAAGTGGTCCCAGTTCGTTTGTTGCTTGTTGTTTTTCATTGTTTGTGCCTTAACGCTGTTTGTTCTTGGAAGGACAAGGCGCGTTGAATGTTTTGGATGTGCTCGGCAGTGTCAAGGAGTCATTTTTTTCAAGTTTTCCTCATTAATATTAGAAATTTAGACTTTCTTTTTATTTCTGGAAACATAGACTTTTTATTTTTATTTTTAATAATAGAAATATAGGCTTTTTATTTTTCTTTTTAATAATAGAAATATAGGATTTTTATTTTTATTTTTAATAATAGAAATATAGGCTTTTTATTTTTATTTTTAATAAAAGAAACATAGGCGTTTTATTTTATTTTTAAAATAATAGAAATATAGGCTTTTTATTTTTATTTTTAATAATAGAAATATAGGCTTTTTATTTTTATTTTTAATAATAGAAATATAGGCTTTTTATTTTTATTTTTAATAATAGAAATATAGGCTTTTTATTTTTAATAATAGAAATATAGGCTTTTTATTTTTATTTTTTAATAATAGAAATATAGGCTTTTTATTTTTATTTTTAATAATAGAAATATAGGCTTTTTATTTTTATTTTTAATAATATGAATATAGACTTTTCATTTTTCTTTTTAATAATAGAAATGTAGACTTTTTATTTTTATTTTTGATAATAGAAATATAGAATTTATATTTTACTTTTTGATAATAGAAATATAAACTCTCTCTCTCTCTCTCTCTCTCTCTCTCTCTGTTGACAGACATTTCTTCTACAGACATTTCACTGAAAGACATTTGTTACTCTGGCATTTCAACGGCAGTCATTTCGTCTTCGGGTATTTCAACGATGAACATTTCTATTTCGGACATTTCAACGGCGGAAACTTCATCTTGTGTCATTTCACCAATACACACTTTCCTCTATGGCCATTTAACCAATGGACCTACAGACATTTCACCTGCGGACGTTTTCTTACTGAAGAGAAATTTGACGTAAAACATTTGGCCGAGCGGACTTATATATATAGCTCGGAAGTGCCTAAATGAAAATTAGGAAATATAAGAGGAATTGTTAATTACTTTGGCGATGAATAATCCTGATGAGTTCCGCCACTTCGTCTCAATCAATTAATCCTTAAATATTTTGCTAGCGATTCAATGGCGCTGTCGGTATGGTGTTGGCGTGCCACCTTGGTGGCCGCGAGTTCGATTCTCGGTCATTCCATTGTGGTATGAGAGATGTGTATTTCTGGTGATAGAAGGTCACTCTCTACGTGGTTCGGAAGTCACGTAAAGCCGCTGGTCCCGTTGCTGAATAACCAATGGTTCCATGCAACGTAAAAGCGCCATACAAACAAACAAACAAAAAACTATTTTGCTCGATCTCTTTGCCCTGTCTTTATGCAATCTACCATTAGGCTCAAAGAAAAATAGTCTACGAAAAGAAGTTTCAAAAGATTTCCTCACCGTTCAAACCCTTTTATTTCAACTGCGTCAGAATAGCCGACGGTAATTAGTCTCGGGTGGAACTTTGTATAATGTGTGGGAAATATCACCATCAGTGTATTAAACGAATGAAGGTAGCTTTTTAAAAATAAAATAATGCTTTGATTATACTTCTACATTTTGTGAAAAGTCTGTTCGTCTAAACATCGTTCATCCAGATTAATTAATGTCTTTTAGTGTAATGTATTTCGTCGAACGGAAACTCCTCAATCTCAATTATTTTCCCGTCTATTTTAAGGTCATGAAGTTTCTAAAAAGGTTCTTCTATCAAGACTTTTCAACACAAGAATTAAATTCTTAAAAGTCTCTCTCTCTCTCTCTCTCTCTCTCTCTCTCTCTCTCTCTCTCTCTCTCTCTCTCTCTCTCTCTCTCTCTCTCTCCTTTTAAACCAGTCATTTTAACACAGGAGATATATTCGTAAAAGATTCTCTCTCTCTCTCTCTCTCTCTCTCTCTCTCTCTTTCATTTAAACTCTTCTTTTTAAGAAAGGAAATAGATTCTCTCTCTCTCTCTCTCTCTCTCTCTCTCTCTCTCTCTCTCTCTCTCTCTCTCTCTCTTCATTTAAACTCTTCTTTTTAAGAAAGGAAATAGAGTTTCTCTCTCTCTCTCTCTCTCTCTCTCTCTCTCTCTCTCTCTCTCTCTCATTTCTTTTAAATTATTCTTTTTAACACAGGAAATAACTTCTTAAAAGATTCTCTCTCCCTCTCCCATTTCACTCTGCCTACGGTAATTTTCCTTTCATAACCGTAATTTTTCTTCCTTGCTTCCAATCGTCATTTCTCTTTCGACCACGTTTGTGCCTCCTTGTTGAAGAGGGGCGGGAAAGGTGAAATTCATAAAGGTAAATAGAGCTGAAGGCATTCTATTGATCAACATTACCATGAGAAATTAGACAGCCAACATCATTAACCCTGCCGCTTCCCAAACGACGCCCTCCCCCCCCCCCCCCCCCTTCGGGGAGAGAGAGGGAGAGAGAGAGAGACTTTACCAAGTAGTGATTTTTGTACAAAGTGAAATTGTCAGGAAAGTTTGAATGTATGAAATGTACTGAATTATGGAAAGTAGAGAGTTAGGGAGAGAGATGGAGAGCAAATACGTCCCTGGGTATTTAGGAAATAGAGAGATATGAGAGAAATGTGAAGAAACAGAGATAGGAAGACAGGAAGGCCCAGAACAGTTTTTTTTTCTTTTATCATGGTTGTATGTTTTAATTTTCTTTGATTTACTCATTTATCTTCTTTGACCTAGGCAAAATAATTTTTTATTTGATTTCTTGCATAACTTTAACCGATATGTTTTATATCTGTGTTTTGTATTTTCATACAGTGATATAGTTCATGTAGTGTATTTAGTGTTTGTCGTCTTTTCCACAGAAGTCGTACAACTGTAGTAGATTTTCCGTCTCATTCATATGGATAGCCAAGAGAATTATGGTCACTGAATATTGATAAAACCAGAATATTGTTTGTTTCGGGATTTTTGTCTCGTCCCCTTTACTCAATATGCAATGCAATTGCCT
>NC_087205.1:7100796-7130796 GCF_015104395.2 Macrobrachium nipponense | reverse complement strand
ATATATATATGTATGTATATAATTATATGTGTGTAGCAAATTTTATTCCAAATTAAAGTAATATTCACCCTTTAGTATTGGGCTGATTATATCTTATTTTTCCTCATCGTTGGATTATATTATTTGGACTGAAGCAAATTCAAGGTCACGAATCTGCTGGCTATATTTTTTGAAACAGGGCTCGCCCCAATATCAGTAGAATTGCTGTGTGTGTGTTTGCAATGGTATTATGTTGTTAAAAGATTTCGCGCTCACACGGATGTTGTAAATATGTACGCTATTACTGTAATGGGGATATGAATAGCTCCCCGTGTTTTCGTTGAGCTGTAATGGAAGTTTATTTAGATGGGTGTCTCTAAGGAATAACATTGAAATTAACGATGCTTTTGTCCTTTAAATTGTAGGATATCTGCAGTTAGCAGGATTTGACATTTTCAAGTTTCATGTATATATATATACATACATACATAATATACAGATATATATATATATTATATATATATATATATATATATATATATATGTAAAAAGTGTCGTAATGAAAAATGGAAATTTTTGTGCTTTCCTTATGGCTACATAGTAAAGTGTAGTTGCATACACACCCATACACTCCCCACATATATACACAAACAATTATATATTTATGCATTAAGCTAGAAATATCCTTTAATATCCAATTCGCTCTACCTCGGAATTCATATATTTTCTCCTGTGTGTGCTGGTTCGAATACACGAGAGGACGAAATTATTATCGATTAAAAAAAATTCCCGTTCGGTTTAATGCGAGTATATGAATCACGGCGATGTGGTAAAATTCATTATATAAATGTGCTTGCGCCCGTAGGGGGGTAGTGCAGTCAGTGCACCTCATGCGGTGCGCTGTAGGCATTACTTAAGGTTCTTTGCAACGTGCCTGCGGCCCCTAGTTGCAACCCCTTTCGTTCCTTTTGCTGTACCTCCTTTCATATTCTCTTTCTTCCATCTTATTTTCCACCCTCTTCCAACAGTTGCTTCATTGTGCAACTGTGAGGTTTTCCTCCTGTTACACCTCTCAGCCCTTTAACTGTCAGTTTCCATTTCAGCGCTGGATGGCCTCATAGGTCCCAGTGCCTGGCCTTTGGCCTAAATTCCATTTTCAAATCAATTCAATTCAATCTATATGTGCGTACGTGCGTGTATGTATGAGTTGATATCTGTGTGCACAGTCTGCATTTGCTTTTGATGTTGTGCCCATTTTGGGATCTTGATTTCCTGGTACTCAGTTCTTTCAAGATATTTTGTGCAAATGTGGGTCACCGAATTTTCACGCGAGGAAGAGGAGATTTTGCAGAATTCACTTTGAAACGTGTTTCGGTGAAACTTGTTTCGTCGGATACGGCTGGCGAAACTCGTTGTATGTTCCATTTGAGCGAAGTTTAATTAGTTGGATGATTTTATCGCACGTGTCTCTTCGGTTTAAAAGTTTTTATTTCTCTCTCTCCTTTTCTTTTTTTTTTTTTTTTGCGTAACCAGGGAAGATGGGACGGGTGGGAAAAAAGGGAAGCCTTAATTAAATGTTCCAATTGTGACTCTCATAATTTCGCGCCGAAAATAACTGGAGAAAATATGTCCGTCTGAGATCATTCCCATTTGTAATTTGTTTCGTTTATTTCGGAGGTGGTGGTAGTAGTGGTGTCCGTCACGCGGGACGAGTCATTTATTTTGGGAAACTAAAGACCTTTTTTTTTTTTTTTTTTTTTTTTTTTTTTTTTTTTTTTTTTTTTTTTTTTGTATTCCCTAACTTATGGTATTTTGCTGCTCTGTTACGGGTAATTAACTCCTGCTATTTTGCTAGAGTTTAGGTTATGGCTGAAATTTTCTCATTCGAAAAGTTTGTTCACATTTTATGTATACTATCTATCTATCTATCTATCTATCTAATCTATCTATCTATCTCATCTATATATATAATAATATATATATATATAGATATATACTGATATATATATATATATATATATATATATATTATTAGAATATCCTCCTTTTTACAGATTCCATTTAATTGAAAAAAAAGGTAGAACAGAAATCTTCTAGTTCCACTGACAGTACATTGCCTGACTGACGTATTGTCAATTTTGCGTTAATTGTCAATTTACGTCCTTTTAAACTTAATTATATATATTATATATATATATATATATATATATATGTATACTATATATATATATGTAGTGTTTGGGTTTATGTATAAATGTTTGTATATGAAATATATGAACACATTGTAAAATATATTATCAAATATTTGGTAATGATGCGATAAGCTGTAACGCTAATTGTACAAAATTCTACCTCTTTTGGTGATTTTTGTTTTCATTTTTTTTCATCGATGAATAACTGCGCAGTATTGACACATTTTCCATATTCCCGTCGCCATGTTTAAGAACGTGGAAATTCCTTCCTGTGGAGGAGCGAGATGTCGGACTGTCAATATTGGTCGGGCTGTGTTGTGACCGATAGACATCAGTTGGAAGCTGTGAGCGCCAGAAATTCTCTCTCTCTCTCTCTCTCTCTCTCTCTCTCTCTCTCTCTCTCGTGACACAGATGGCTACGCTTGAAGTTTATGAATAGATCCCCGTCATTCCTATAACCCCCTGCCCCTCTCCCTCCCTCATTCCTCCCCCCCCCCCCCACTAAACGTCGGACACCAATTCTGGTCAGCTGCGTTGACGGACCTTTTATATCTAACTTTTTTTTTTGGGGGGGAGGGGATACTTTTGTATTCCAGATTTTTTTTATCGTTTCGTTGTGTTAGATTAAAAAAAAAGGAAAGGAAAATAAAAAAGAAATAAAGAAAAAAAAGGGCCGTTTGCATATATGTCTGCAGTGATTGAGAAGTCAGGCCATTCTCGTTGGTTCAGTATTTTTCACATGAATGACAGACCTATATAAAATACAGGCAAACACACCAGCATACACTCACTAGTTCGCGTACATCCACACACACAACACACACACACACACACACACACACACTCACACACACACACGTGTATATGTATGTATGTATATATATATATATATATATGCGTGCTTATTTATGTGAACTATATACATGTATACATATATTGTTATCCATATTTAGTAGTTACAATCAAAAGGCCCGTCATATTTGCTGTGAGAATCTGCGGGAATGAAAGAGTTCTTCTTTTCTTTCAGTTTTCGTCATTCTCCACCGTCTTGTGTAACATTTCAGCTCTCTTGATTAATATGTTTTCCTTTTAACCAAATTTGTTTTCCAAATCTGGTCGTTGGCGTGAATTCTTAAGTGTTGTAATAAGGACCCAGCAAATGGTGTAAAATTCCGTGAATTCCTCTCTCTCTCTCTCTCTCTCTCTCTCTCTCTCTCTCTCTCTCTCTCTCTCTGTATTTAAGTATACAACAGAAGAATACATTGTCGTTAAGCAAACGTTGCATTGTAGTGACCATTGAGAAATACTGGACAACGTAGGCACACGCGATCTTTGGACATCTGTTAGGCTTAGCAACATATTTCCAAATAATTCCAAATAAAATTGCTATAAAAACCAAGGTCCCGTTTGGACCCATAAATGGAATAGGGATCTAGTTATATATGTTGATATTAAGAATAATTTGTTTTCATTTATAGCAAATATTTCATATTTAAATGTTACACGGTATGTTTTGTAGTTTTTCCGGAATCAGCTTCTTTTAGCAGTGGCTTAGTGGGTAAAAAATACACACGTATATATATATATATATATATATATTATATATATATATATATATAATATATATGTGTGTGTGTGTGTGTGTGTGTGTGTGTGTGTGTGTGTGTAAATTGTTTTGTTAAAACAGGATACGTCTCAAGTATAAAAGGCCCATTAAAACACTGGTTTAAAGTCAAGGCCTATATTCCGGTGGACTAACTCCCACCCTTATCAAGTACTTGATAAGTGTGGGAGTCATTCCACCGAAATGTGTTTTAATGGGCCTTTTATACATGTCCGTATGTATGTCTGTATGTGCGTATGTGTGCCTGCCCTGCTGCATTATTCAGACAGTTTATTCGGTATGTGTCACACCCCTTTGCTCTATGCAAGTGAAAATCTGGTATGGTAGCATTCGTAAGTCTCAACTTTGAAGCGAGTTCATGCTCTTCCCATGGGCGAGGAGGGGAAAGGGTGAGAGCAAGAAGGGCGCAGTCTCCCATTCCATAAACGTTGTCAGCATCCATCAACAAAGTTTCCGAATTACTCCGTCAGGAAATTATTCGTCTGCGTTTCGTTTTGCCCAGTTTGGGTTTAATTCGAGGACATTGGCCAACACCTCCTGCAGCCCCTGGCATTGACTCGCATATATTTGACAATGGCAAGTAAATGTAACTTGAATTATTGTATGTAACACATTTACGTTTTAGTTGGATCATGAGGTTATTTACATTAATGTAAGATTTTTTAAGATTAAATTCACATCTTATAAGAATGATAAATATAGCCACAATGATTTCCGCCACGAAATGCACCTCCTATATTAAAATTACATATAACTGTTATTACGTAATTGTTTGTAACTTATGGACATCTTACGCTAGCAGTGATGAATATAATTCTTGTTAATAAATACTGAGCGAACACAAAAAATAATGAAAAAGCACGACTGTCATGATTTGACTTGATTGAATTTTTATGTCGTACGCTGCTCTGTTTGTTGCTTGAAGCCTTTACTGATAATTTTTCCGATAGCTACAGGTTTCTTTCTGTAAGGTGGGGATATTTTTCTTAATTTTTCCATGCTATTTTTTCCTCTCATCCTTGAGAGATATTTTTATTTTTTTTTATGTACTATGTAAGGTGGGGATATTTTTCTTAATTTTTCCATGCTATATTTTCCTCTCATCTTTGAGAGATATTTTTATTTTTTTATTTACTCACGTGTAAAAACTTGTCATTACTAAATCATTTGAAGTTTCACGCTGGATTCGCATGACGACGCGTTCAGAGGATATTTTATTTTTCATTGTCATTTTTTTCTCATTCTTTATTGAAGAAGCTAAAAAAAGTTTTTAAATTTCAATCCCCTCGTGCCAAAAATAATTAAAATCCCTTTTATATGTCTTTTATCTATTTGTCGTAAAGATTTTTTGTGAAGCGAAAAGACTTTCCTGTTTTGCCCCATTTTTTAAAATTCAGTGGCCCTCCATCAACAATAACAAACGTCTACGTTTTTATTAATGTAGTATATATTTATTTTTTTGTATATATATATATATATTATATATATATATATATATATATATATATATATATATATATATATATTATATTATGAAGCAGAGAGAGACTGTCGTTCTGCGACCTTTTCCGTCTTCGCCATTTACCCTGGGCCCGCCCATGAATCTTTACCTCTTCTCTTCCGATATTCTTTTTTTTTTTTCTCTCTCTCTCTCTCCCACACACTCCCCACCCTCCGATTACACACTTTGGGAGCTTGGTCATGTAGTGCGGGTTCCACCACAGGAGATTGCGGGCAGAAAATGGCGCCGAATCCAGCAAGCTCGGCCTCGACGGATCATCTCTGCGGAAATTGCCTTAGATGGAACCCGAAAATGTTCAATTTCCTATTTCTGCCTCGTAGAAAGAATATAACACCTCTTTGCCTCTCCCCTCCTCCTCTCCCTCCTCCTCCTCCGCCTCTCCTCCTCCTCCTCCTCCCTCCTCCCTCGTTGCAATGTTAGGACCACATGACTGGCGATACTAACGTAACCTCTCTGACCTGTTTGACCCAGTTCTTTTGGGCATCGTATAGACTTTCATCCTTACAACCTTTGTAAATATACATATATATATATATATATATATATATATATATATATATATATAATATATATATATATATATATCAACAGTAAGGCTTCTCCACTTATTGGGGTTAATGTAAGGATACAATGTCGCTGTGTCGTTCATTCTTTTGTGTATGTATGTGTGTGTATGTGTGTTTGTTTAGGTTCGCATCCTCAGCATTGTATAAACTTTTCCTTCCTCTATTTCTGTAAGAGAGAGAGAGAGAGAGAGAGAGAGAGAGAGAGAGAGAGAGAGAGAGAGGGAGCGCTATGAGGTACTACCCATAAACGCAAATAAGCCAAACAGTCATTTTTCGATCTAATCAACCGTGAACGGTGTGACAAGTTGAGCACCAGGAAATGAGCAGTGATTACCGAGGAGTCGTTTAATTTGACGAATGCGTTCGGGTTTCCGTCCCTGCACGCTCGACAATCTCTTTGTGTTGGGTTAATTTTGCCCTTCCCCGGTTCTGTGTGTGTTTGTGTTCTCTCGCCATGAAGTAATAAGCATTTGAAGTTCGAGTATCGTACCTTGGAGGGTTTTGTATATGTGTATATGAGTATGTAAGTCTGTCTGTATGTATATCTATAATGTATATAGACTGTATATATGTATAATATATTATTTATACATGTATAATATATATATATATATATATACATATATATATATATATATATATATATATATACACAGTATATACTTTAAACATTCGTACACACACTCACACTGTTGCACAAACAAATATAATTTTTGAGTGTATGCCTGCAACGGCGCCTGAATAACGTCCACCGTGATAATCCAGTGCCCAAACACACGACAGAAAATCAGTGACCAGAATGCTGGCTTAAAGACTTCTAAAAAAAAAAAAAGAAGAATGTCTGTAAATGTTGAGAGAGCTTTGTGAAAGGGTGGAAGTGGCAGAGGAAGCTCCAAGCCATTGGCAGTTTTCGAAGGAATAGTTGATGATGAATTTTCATGGGAGAGAAGCACTGGAAAGCGGCGGGGGATAAATTGTCTGGAAAATTCCCCTCTGGAAACTCGAGAACAGATTGCGTCAGAAATGCACTACAGAGTGGGAAGATTTTTTTATTTGCGTCCGCGCAGAATTTGGCTCGCCCTGTAATGAAATGGCTGGAACTTTGGAAGAGGAAGTGCGTGTGGAAAGTTTTTTTTTTTTTTTTTCCAGTTGGGTATCATGGAAACTGGATGGTACGAGATGGACAGAGAGAGAGAGAGACCTGCAGTGCCATGACGCATGACGGAGTTGGGGGGAAAACTGGAATTGCACATATGAGAAAATAAGATGGCTCAGTATGCAGATGACGCAACTCTCTCTCTCTCTCTCTCTCTCTCTCTGTGGTAACCTTCCGCTAAATTCCAGCCTAAGAGAACCTTTGCTCGATGTTATTTTTCATGAATATTTGAAATATTGTGTTATTTCATCCCTATGTACATGCTGACCTCATCCTATCTTTTATGCCATGTCATCTTTTCCTCTGTGTACAAGCCAACCTTATCCTATCTTTTATGCCATGTCATCTTTTCCTCTGTGTACAAGCCAACCTTATCCTATCTTTTATGCCATGTCATCTTTTCCTCTGTGTACAAGCCAACCTTATCCTATCTTTTATGCCATGTCATCTTTTCCTCCATCTACACCGAGTGCAGCATAAATCCAGAGATTATTATTATTATTGTTTAGATAAAAAACCAAAATGATGACGATGAACCTGTAAACTGTGTATTTATTCAGCTTACAATGGAGATGGAGAGAGTTCCGACAATGTATAGCAGGGATTTTTTTATTTTATAAGGAAAGGCGAACAGCTGATTAATTTCCATTGTAAGGAGATGGTCACGGTTGGGTGGTTCCATTGTAGACTGGCGTGACTAGAATAACAGTCTCCGACGCTAAGATAATACGGAGTCAGTAGTCCAACGCCTGAAACGCCTCAGAAATGATTTTCGCACCTTTGGTAACCCTTTATCACGCTTTTTTTTTTTTTTTTTTTTTTTTTTCTCCCGGTAAGATATTTGCATTAATGTTTTTTCCTCCTTTATCTTTTCATATTTATTGACTAAAGGGGTTGAAAGTCTAAGTGTGGTTAACTTGACTCGTAGATATAAGTCTGTTTAATTATCTACATTAATTTTTTGAAAACGCACTATACTATCAAGTGAATTTATACTTGGGAAGGGGTTTGTCATGTACTGTTGTTTTGCCTTTGTGTTGAAATCATTATTCGGTGGGAAAATCTCTCTCTCTCTCTCTCTCTCTCTTCTCTCTCTCTCTCTCTCTCTCTCTCTCTCATACAAGCATGCATAAGTAGTACAGGTATACGTTCAAAAATGATTGAACATTTTTTGAAGTCGACAAAGTTGGAAGTATAATTAGCAAGAGTGAGGTAATGTAGTTAATTGGACTCTTAGAAGATGTGGAAGTGAATGTCTATACTGATGGTAGACGAATGGAAATGGTTGACTCGTACTGTTGTAAATTTGACATAACCGGTGAGATAGAGTGAGGGGAGGTGCAGTCACTGGATCGGGCTATTCGGGAAGGAAGTAGGATCTCTGCAAAAAGGATTTAAAGAAAAAGGGAATGGGGTGTATGTTGTAGCGTAAATTGACATGTATGAATAAATTGTGAAGCTTACTCTTCTGAATGGAAATGAAGTGTAGACGCTGACTGAAAATAAGAAGTAAAGGTAGGAACTGAATGGCAATGAAGTGTAGATACTGACTGAAAATAAGAAATGAAGGTAGGTGCTGCGTTGATGAACTAGTTTGTATAATGAAAATGGATTGAAAATGTGAAAAAATGCGATGAGGCAAGGGCTTTTTGGTCAGAGGAGAAGAATGGAGGATGGGAAGGTGGTAGACTAAGGTCTCGAGAGGACGACCCCGATGTTGTGGATGGGTTTAGTAGTGGTGTTGGAATGGAAGGGCTGTACTACTCCTGTAGTGATCGTGTCTGTGCGATGGAAAGATGAGGGGTGCAGGTGTGTAGGGGCGAGAGCACATTGCATAAACTTATAGGGGTGGGTGATGGCACTTCGTTGTGAAAGTTTTCTCCAAATGGAGTTGGTCCTCAATTCAAAAAAGAAAGAGAGTGATGGTTGTTGTTGCGTTGTACTCTGGGGCCTCACTGTAAGTGGAAACGGTTTATTGGTAAATACATATTATTTTCTTGACTATATTACCTATTTATGGGAATATGGTAATGTGTGTGTTGCGTCATCTCTGTGCGTATATTGGAAGCCCGTCTCTCCCATACTGTTCTCCGGACCTTCCACATATCGCTGAATTCTCGAGAGACAAAATTCCAGCTGTGCGTGACGTCATCCGTGTTTCAAATTACTGTTGGTTTGTTTTGTGATGGATGCGTTGCGTAACGACGGTTGCTATCGACGGATGCCTGATGGATGATGACAAAGGTAAACGGGTTCATCGACTTCGGCCGCGGAAAAATGGAAGAGGGAATTGGCGATTTTTGGGATTGACTCTGACTCGGTCCTTTTGTCAGGAAAGGAGGAAAGAGTGTCATTGATTTCGTTTTTCATACAGAGCCTGGGGTACCGGTGGGGGGATGGGGAGGGTTACCTTCATGCTTTCATTTAGCTCAGACTTGTAAGAAACAAGACGAAAAAAATGTCAAGGGAAAGAAGAAATTAAGGCGATGACAGCAAAGCCGTTGTCCCGAAGCTTTAGATGACTGGAAACATTTGAAATAAGATTGATTTTCTGATTTATAGGGGGGACCTCTTGTGAAATATGTAGCTTTATAGAAGACCATAAATTATTCATGATTTTTCCTGATTTCTGATGGCTTTTTGTAGCCTTCAGCTTTTAGTTTGATTTTCAGTAATACACTCCGAGTATATTTCTGTCACCTCTGTTAAATATATGTATTTTTTGTGTAGATTGTCTCCTTGGATTATATACTCATATAATCCCATTTAACTATAAGCTTTAAGAATAAAAAATATATGTTAAGCTCTTGCCAGCTCTACAGCCGTGAGTTTAAATGTGATTTTATATATGGTATATAAAATGTGTATCTTGTAGTGTAGAGCTTATACGACGCTCCTCGTATCACCGATGCAAACTCGAAGATTTGGGGTATAATTGATAATCTTGAATTCTGACTGCTCATAGAACCATTTTCTCTCTCTCTCTCTCTCTCTCTCTCTCTCTCTCTCTCTCTCTCTCTCTCTCTAAGAGGATTAAAAAAAAAGAGAGTAAAAAAAAGGCTAAAGGGGGAAATTGCGTTTAATGTCCCGAGAAGAAGAGGAACTGGACAGTGAGTGGCAAAAATGTAGTTAAATTTGCGAGGGACTTCGAGCATAAAAAGCGAGCGAAGGAGAATCGTCAGAAGTAAATTTATGGAAATTACTAACAAATTAAAATACTATTTACGAAATATTTCTTTTAAAAATCACCCGAGGAAAACTTACGATGACGTAGGAAACTGAAACATTAATTCAACTAAACTATTCACGTTAAGTCAAAATAAATGTCACTGTCCCGTAGACAATCGAAATAAAGACCGATGATCTTCAAAAAGCTTCTTCTATAATGTAGCCGACTGCCTTCTCCAAAAGATTATTTAAAGGCAAATTCAGAAGTGAAAAAGGACAGAAAACGCTGTGCAACCATGTTCACACACGTAGGTAATAAACACAAAGATCTTACATGTAACAACAGCAAAAAATGAAATGTTATATACTCCCATTCAACGTCATCTACGGCATACGTCGTAAATCTTTATTAAAATGTTAAAAGTTGTGGAAACAGCTAAAGATTAAGTGTAGTTAGGCGTGAGTGCAAATATTTTGCGTGTTGGATTTCCAAAATATTTATGACCATTGATAAATTGATAAGATTATTCATATATATATATATATATATATATATATATTATATATATATATATATATATGAATAACTTGATCACGAAGTATATACGTGATGTTTTCATTTTTTCCTTCGTGGCAAAAAAACCTTTATATATATATATATATATATATATATATATATATATATATATATATATATATATATATAGAATAACTTGATCACGAAGTATATAAAACGTGATGTTTTCATTTTATCCTTCGTGGCAAAAAACCTTTATTTATATATATATATATATATATATATATATATATATATATATATATATATATATATATATATATATATATTTATGACCATTGATAAGATTATTTATATATATATATATATATATATATATATATAATAATCTTATCAATGGTCATATATATATATATATATATATATATAAATATTATATATATATATATATATATATCATTATTATATATAGTGCTTCAAGCATTGAATTATAAAAAGTCCAGAAGGAGTCCATGATACTATATTTAAAAGGCCAAGTTTATTATATGTCGAGTAATCCTT
Organism: Macrobrachium nipponense; assembly: GCF_015104395.2. Taxonomy (NCBI): domain Eukaryota; kingdom Metazoa; phylum Arthropoda; class Malacostraca; order Decapoda; family Palaemonidae; genus Macrobrachium; species Macrobrachium nipponense. The sequence continues at coordinate 7,119,511 of NC_087205.1, read as the reverse complement.
GCACTATTCGATCGTTTTTTAACTTTAAAGATCGCCTTCAGCCCTTCATGAGATCCAACGTTATTTATAAATTCACATGCCCTGGATGTCCGGGCTCTTACGTTGGATCGACTCGGAGGTTGCTGAGGGTCAGATATTGTAGCCATTTGGGCTTTAGCTTCCGTACAGGTCAAAGGATAAAACAACCAGAATTTTCCAATATCAGAAACCACTCAATAATATGCAAGACTGAAATTAAAAAAAGAACATTTTACAATAATTGATTATGTAAAACATCCTGACCAACTAACAACGCTTGAGTCGTTATATATTAAAAGACTGGTGCCCTCATTAAACGGTAATTTGTCCTCGTCACCTCTGTACCTGGCATAGTTGTCGTCGCTTCTCTCTGCCAACTGTAACTCATTCCATCTTCACCTCTGATCATGGACGGTTGGTGTTTTTAGTAGTCTCTCTTTTTATTTACTGCTCTTTTTAATCTTTTTTTGACTTTATTTTTTAAAATTGTGAATTCCTTTTAACTTTATATGATTTTAATATGTCTTTGTATTTTATTCACAGACTGATGATGCACACAGTTGTGCGAAACGTCTCATATATAATAAACTTGGCCTTTTAAATATAGTATCATGGACTCCTTCTGGACCTATATATATATATATATATATATATATATATATATATATATATATATATATATATATATATATGAATAATCTTATCAATGGTCATAAATATTTTGGAAATCCAACACGCAAAATATTTGCACTCACGCCTAACTAAACTTGATCTTCAGCTGTTTCCACAACTTTTAACATTTTGAATGAAGATTTGCGACGTATGCCGTAGATGACGTTGAATGGGAGTATATAACAATTAATTTTTGCTGTTGTTACATGTAAGATCTTTGTGTTTATTACCTACATTTCATTTCAGAATTTGCCTTTAAATATCTTTGGAGAAGACTGTCGGCTATATTATAGAAGAAGCTTTGTGGAGATTATCGGTCTTTATTTCGATTGTCTACGGGACAGTGACATTTATTTTGATTTAACGTGAATAGTTTAATTGAATTCATGCTTCAGTTTTCTACGTCATCGTAAGTTTTCCTCGGGTGATTTTTAAAAGGAATATTTTGTAAATAGTATTTTTTTTAGTAACTTTCATAAATTTACATCTGACGATTCTCCTTCGCTCGCTTTTTATGCTCGAAGTCCCTTCGCAAATTTAACTACATTTTTGCCACTCGCTGTCCAGTTCCTCTTCTTCTCGGGACATTAAACGCAATTTCCCCCTTTAGCTTTTAATTTTTTTTTTACATTCTCATTTTTTAAAAATCTTCTTTGATGCCGTGGGATAGGAGAAGAAGAAGAATTAAAAATGTCCCGGTCCACTCCATTTATTTCTTGGCTCAAGAATATAACACTTTCGCTCAGCCGAAAGTAATTGCAAGGGGAGTTGACTGATCTTCTCGGTATTGACCGAACGTAATGAAGTGGATAAGAAAATGGGACGAAATGAAACGGGGGAAAAATTGAAAGCGAGAGAAAATGGGACGACGTTGGAACTAGGAAAAGTCGAAAGTAAGGGCGAAGACTGGAAGAAAATTGTGGGGGGGGGGGGGGGTGAAGGGGGGCGGATGTCGTCTTGTGGGTGTAATAAGAGCGAGAGGAGGGTTTCCCTCAAAAAAATAATAATCGAATCTGAGAGAGAGAGAGAGAGAGAGAGAGAGATAGAAGAATTTGTGTTAGAAAAGTAATAATCGACTCGGAGAGAGAGAGAGAGAGAGAGAGAGAGAGAGAGAGAGAGAGAGAGAGAGAGAGAGAGAGAGAGAGAAAAGAATTTGTGTTAGAAAAATAATAATCGAATCTGTGAGAGCGAGAGAGAGAGAGATGTGTAATAAGAGAAAGAGAAGAATTTGTGTTAGAAAAGTAATAATCGAATCTGTGTGTGTGCGTGTGTGTGTGAGAGAGAGAGAGAGAGAGAGAGAGAGAGAGAGAGAGAGAGAGAGAGAGAGAGACGCATTTTGTGAGACAGACGTAATTTATCCTTTCGAAATTGCATTTTGTGTGTTTTTTCATCCTTCCCCGGCAGGATATTTCTCATGAACTGCGAGTCCTATTTATTTCGCTCAAAGTGGACAGGGCGAATTGGGACTCGGAGATATAACCACCAGGCAGTGAATGTTTGATGGCCGTCATGATTGACATTTTGGTCGAAGACAATCATGAGTAACACAGAATGAGTTTTGGATTATTTTTTTTTTTCTCTTTTTTTCAAAACTTTTATGTTCTAGTGCCCAGAATATTGTCACTGACCATAACGGGAAGAGAGAAATCGAGGGTTTTCTTCATTCTATCACTATCATTATTATTATTATTATGGTCTGAAAGATGAGAGTGATACTGATTATCATTTTCTCTTTATAGACTGTTGGTACCCTCACACTCAGGCATTTAAACTATTACATTTCAAAGCTATTTTATACAAGGTTTAACATGGTCTCCGTGACAGAATATGTCAGGTCATTCTTTTCCAGCTAAAGAGAAGCTGGTTCACTTCGCTCAAATGGCTGCAACCTTTTTCTACGTAGAAGGAACAGGTAGCCTTTTCTGGGGAAAATGAAACTGGTTTTCCTTAGCTCATAAATTTTTCTTGGGGGGGGGGGGGGGGCTCTCTCGCTCCCCATCAGAATTTCATGAGCCTTTTGAACGAGATAGGGATTAGCTCCGTGCCAATATAATAACAATAATAACAGACATTTTTTTTTATATTAGCAGTATCATGATCATTGTATCAGTAATAATGCTAATGTTAATAGCAATAGTATTATTAACAGTAAACAAAAGTAAAAATAAAACGATCTTCTCTAATACGCTGAAGTATTGCTATGATAATGGTAATGAATTCAAACCAGGTTATCATATAGCTTTCGGGAGAGGCACTGAAATTATTATATCTTTGAAAATGTCAGCGAGGTTGGACGGCTGGTTGGCATTATTATCCCATATCTGTCAGTCTGTCTTCTACCAGTTTCTCAAAAAAAAAAAAAAAAAAAGAGAAGAAGAAAAAAAAATTCTTAACACTGAGGTTTGAAAAAGGAACGTTATGGTAAAATCTGGAAAAATACATTCAAATCCCGATGCATTATTATTATTATTATTATTATTATTATTATTATTATTATTATTACTATTATTACTATTATTATTATTATTATTATTATTATTATTATTATTATTACTGTTATTTTTTGTAAGTATGCCCTCAGGGTTCTGTGTAAAAATACTAAGAAACCGCTAAAGTAATCATAAAGAAATTTAAATTGCATTTCTGTGAAGTCGGGTTCTTCCAAAAATAATTATGTTATTTATAAGGGCACGTTGAAGGATAATAATCTTAGCATCTCTGTACACTCAGGTCTATCCCAAATTAGGATCAAAGAGAAATAGGTCTATAATAGTAATGCGCATATCATGTCTAGTACCTCCTAGCAGCGAGACTTAGAATTCCAGTGAAAGCGACACTGGACCGTAATAATTTCAGGAAAGTCAATAGATTGAGTTTAAGTAATTCTCATACAATTTACTTACTTAGGCTTAATAGTCTCGAGTTTTTTCACAGTGACTTACGTTGTTTTTTAAACTTGAAAATGAAAGTCTGCTGCTTTTGGGTTGAAAGTTTCACACTCGATTAAAATCGTCTCGTGTCGAAGGAGATTAGCACTTTTCATCCTCACATAATTGTCTATAAAACTATATCTTACTTTACCAGACCACTGAGCTGACTAACAGCTCTCCTAGGGCTGGCTGGCCGCTGGCCGAAGGATTAGATATTTTTAAGTGGCTAGGAACCAACTGGTTACTTAGCAATGGGACCTACAGTTTATTTGTGGGATCCTAACTACATTGAGAAATGAATTTCTATCACCAGAAATAAAATCCTCTGATTCCTTGTTGGCAGAGCGGGGAACCGAACCCGGACCCTGAGATCGGGAGATAATTGTCGATAATCACCCAACTCGAAAGCTATATAGAAAGCTTGTACTTAAGGAAAGCAATTACTCCCCACACTTTATCCACGATAATTTTATTTCATTCATGTTGAAGGGAAGTGACATACCCACTCTGGAGACTTTCAGAGCCTCATATCCTTGACTTCATTTGATAGCGGAATCTAGTTTTCTTGGGAGCTTGGTCACCCTTCCAAGCACCGACTAGGGCTAAATGTGGATTTACAAGATTTAAGAAATGGAAATTGTGTCTTAATAATAATTTAGACCAAGGGAGAGGGGAAACTGTTCGGCTTCTTCCATTCTATCCTTTGCATAGATCTTGTAGGTTATATTATAGAAGGATGAATTTTAACAATTGATTTATTTTAAAAATTACAATACATTGTTTTGCATATTGATATATCGGATTTGAGAATTATTATCATTGTCAATTGTTTCATTCATTATGCTGATGTTCTAGTGTGGTGAAGCTTCATTAAAATATTTATGAACGGTGGATGTAAAGAAAGAAAGAAGTTTCATTGTGTTTAATATAAGGATGTTATATTCTTACTAACCAAAGATGTTGTATTCTTACTAACCAAAGATTTTATATTCTTACTAACCAAAGATGTTATATTCTTATTAACCAAAAATATGAACGAATCAGGAAACAGCGAAAAACGCTTATTGTATCACTCGCCATCTTCATAGAAACTAGCATTTTAATTACTTCGTCTCTTATCGTCTATATTAACTTTTCCATCCTTTAATGGTCTTTAATGAGAAACTTCCCCCAAATTGCTGTTGCAGAACTTTTCAAACATTCATTGAGAGTGAGCAGCCGATCAGACACAGGGTCTAATTGGTGTAAAAGCAATCGGATAATTTCAGCGTTCTGGTAACTGCCTTGTCTTTGTTAGAAATAGTAATGGAGGTACTCAATATTATCGGTAAAACTTTGCGAAGAGATATGGTTTACCAATACTGGATCTTTCTTAATCGCTACAGGCGTGCTATTTAAAATGATGCCATTTTTAGGCCTTCGTATCGAAAATAATTCTTGTGGAAGCCCAAATGTTAATGCATTTCCTCCGTAAGGTTGTTGTTTATGTACCCTCTGTATAGGTAGTCCAGTTTATTTTAGGTATCTGTTTAGGCAATCCTTCGTTTTACCCTTTTTTTTTGTGATGCAAAAGCTCGGACTTTGCATTTTTAGGATGAAACCCTAAACACATTCATTTAAATGGCGCAGGATGGGGGATTGATTTGTTGCAAACCGTTACTAGCCTGTATCCAATATTTACGAACGTATGATATTAGTCTGCAAACCATTTTGATAAGCTAATTTATGTAAAAGCTTCTCAGCCCACAACCATCCCACGTTTTTATTTCAAATGACACATAGTGGTGAATTGATATGAAGCATCAGTTTCATTTAATATACGCATTAAGTATTTTTCGAAACCGGACTTCATAGCCACGTCTCAGACATTCGTACCCACTTCCGCTCTCGCCTTCCTCTCGGGCCTTCATGTGAACCATTACCTCCTGCGCCATATACCTCTCTACGTTACCGTACCTTCGATTACCGTTATTCGTATCTTGAGAATTAGGTGGATTTGCATGACTGAGTGAGCTGACGTCTTTCATTCTGGTGTCAGGTTTTATCTAGGCGTCATCTAAGCATCTGTCTTTCTCTGCTTGTCTGTCTGTCCGTCTCTCTCACATGTCCTTTTCTTAAGCGTCCTCCTCTCCTTTCTTCCTCCACCTCTTCCCCCCTCCCCCCCCTTCCCCCCGACACCTTATCCTTCTTTACCTTCTCCCAATCCCTCTCCTCGTGTCATGAAATCAGATTTAGGTATTATTCGCGCTGGAAATCTGGGATTGCTGCAGATTTGTAAGAAGAAAGGAAAGGGGAATTTCGTGTAACTTCTTATACGTTGTTTTTGTTGTTCTTGTTGCTCTTGTTAGTATTTGCTCTTCATTTGTATCACTAGTTCTGCTGGATGTTTTGTTTAACTTGCACCTTCTCGATCGGATCTCGGCTTGTCTTTTGGCAGTCTAGTTGCAACTCACATTAGTCGAAAAAAACCACCAGGTACATAATTCACTGCTGTCACATGCAGCAGAACGTACCTGCAGTGGTACAGGGACATCTCGTTTGTGAGAGGAACATCTTATCAAGACGAGAACCGTTTGTGCACACGTACGTGCATACACACACATATCTATATATAGATAATGATATATATATATATATATATATATATATATATACATATATATATATATATATATATATATATATATATATATATATATATATATATGCATATATATATCATATATATATATATATATATATATATATATATATATATATATATATATATATATATATCTATATATATATATCTATATATATATATCTATATATATAGATATATATATATATATATATATATATCATATATATATATATCATATATATATATATATATATATATATATATATATATATATATATATATATATATACACATATCATTATCTATTAATTTCGAATTTTACCTATCATTTGAATTGAACTGAAATTTATGCAAGTACTTTAATTTCAAAGTTCTAAATCCTCACTAAATTTTCCATTTCAATCTAGATGAAGTTTGGCCACTACGGAACCCTGCTTTTAAAAAGAGTCGGGAGAAATGAATGATTCAAGATGCAATTAGAACTCGGGAATATTCCAACTTCCGGAATACTGTAGGAGTTTCCTACGTATTTTGTGAATCTTAATGTCTCGCTGTTTTTGCGGGCTCTGCGTTATTAAGGGGACAAACATTGAGCGCTTGAAATGGCATTCGACTTGTCTTGCCCTTCACGGCGTTCTTCTGCAAGGCGGTAGTTACGACTTCATTTTTTTAAAAGTTAGGCTTCGAAATCTCTCTGGATAACATTGGATGGTGAAAATAAAAAAGCCTCTCTCTCTCTCTCTCTCTCTCTCTCTCTCTCTCTCTCTCTCTCTTATCTGTAAAACTGCATTTACGCCTTTTTTTCTAGTTAGGCTTCAAAATCTCTGAATAACCATTGGATGGTGAAAATAAAAGCCTTTTTTGTGACTCTCTCTCTCTCTCTCTCTCTCTCTCTCTCTCTCTCTCTCTCTCTCTCTCTCCCTTTTTCATGCCGCGCTTCCATCTCTGTGATCTTTGTTATCTTCTGTACATCCCCATTCAGCATATGAAATCTACCATCTTTTTGTTATTATTTTTGTTGTTTTTGTCGAGAAGCAGAGTAGAAGGATTCTTTCGTTCATGCTAGCAGTATGAAATTATTTTCAAAATGTATTTCATCATTCAGTTGTCAGGTTGAGGCGTTTTTTGTTATTTAGTCGTATGGATTGGCATAGAATTGTGTAGATGTATTTTTTCGCTGAAAAATTGCTTTATCTTATAGATGTTATAATGAAGCAATATTCAGCCGTCTGCCTCTCTTGTAAAGCACTCTCTTCCCCTTAGGTTGAATCTCGGTTACGAATGTGTCGTTCCAAATGATCCATTCTTAGTAATTTCCTAAGTGCCTCCAAGGAATCGTACCTTCATGAATGTAATTCCAAAATGACCTTTGGGTGCTTAACTGTCATAGGCTTAATAATTCTGGCATTCCACGATGGGAATCCTATTTTCCTGGCTTTCATTCCTAGTGCTTCGGGATCCTGCTTTAATAGATATAATTCTGTAGTGCCACTTGGGAATCCTTGCTCTCTTGTGTCTGTGTTTATAATCCTCGCCAAGGCTTCGGAGGTCACTTCCTGCGTGAGGTCAAGGGTCAGGGACTCATATCTCTCGAATGTCAGTCACGAGAACAGATGAGCGGAGGAGGGGTTGTGGTTGAGCGAGTTGCAGTGAATTGTAATGAAACAATCTATCGTGATAGAACGCGCAACACTCCGTAGTAGGGTAGTGCCGTCAGCGGACCTCATGCGGTGCACTGTAGGCGTTACTTAAGGTTCTTTGCAGCGCCTTCGGCCCCTGGCTGCAACCCTTTTGTTCCTTTGACTGCACCTCCTTTCATATTCTCTTTCTTCTATATTATTATCCATCCTCTTTTAACAATTGATTCATAGTGCAACTGCGAGGTTTTCCTCTTCTTACGCCTTTCAAAGCTTTTACTGTTAATTTCCGTTTCAGCGCTGAATGACCTCGTAGGTCCTAGTGCTTGGCCTTTGGCCTAAATTCTATATTCAATTCAATTAAATGCGCAACAGACTTTTAAGAGTTTGTTGCATTCGAAATGAGGTAGAAAGAACTTAAAGAGTCTTCCTGTAAAGTCATTTTTATCTGTATTACAGAGATTAAGCTCGGTCACTTGCATATGCGTCAGAATAAAATTTTTTACTCGGGAAAAGGTGACCATAGCGTGCGTTTGTAAATTAATTTCGTAGTGAGCGTCCAGTATAAAATTGCTCTTTTTACTTGGAAAATGAGACTACATGTTAAGATGTGCTGTATGGTAGCTGCTACGCGTTTTGTTACACCTTTGTAGCAACTTTCCCAAACCCGAATTTTAAAGTAGAGAACGAATAAGTGTTGCTGTCTGGCAAAGTGGAATAAATTAAAGTGTACTAGTCTACCTGAACCTACGCTCTCTTTCTCCTTTTGAGAATTAGGTTTCCGAAAAAATTATAGTTTGCATTTTATTAAATGCTGTCTACTGTACACCGCCAAATCAGGGGGGAATTTATAGAACTGTCGCTTCGCGAGTTATTCTTAGTTTCAGTTCCTGGCTCCACAGCCCCATTGGATATTCAGATTTTTGAGTGTTGTAGTTCCCTCTTGAAAAAGTCGTAACTCTCTCTCTCTCTCTCTCTCTCTCTCTCTCTCTCTCTCTCTCTCTCTCTCTCTCTCTGTTTTGTCCGCACTGGTTTCCTGCCAATTACACTTTTCACTCGTCCTATGGCAATTGGTTTAGAGCTAATTGGTATTGATTCAATCTATCTGTATCCAATCTTGCACTGATTTACAGCACTGTTTGTTTGTGTGATTGCGTGTTTGCGTTTGTTTTTAGACAATACTGTTATCTATAGAAATTTACTGTCCATTTGGTATCGACAAAAATATGCAGTGTACTGTGTTGTTTCTATGTAGACATCGAAAGCGTGTTTCACAGTAGATGAGTAGATGTGTTAATGTTAGATTTTCACTCATTGAAAAAGTGATGAAAAAAAAAACCACTTTATGGACGATGTATTATTTAACTGTAACCATATTTTTGTTTTATGTGTATTTATTTTTATATAACGCCTCCGAGATGATGTACTGAAGACCGGAATTGCTTTATCATTCCCGAGTGCAAGGGCGCATTCGCATGTTTTATTTCCATTCTTTGCGTGAGGTGATGCATATTTAACAACTCTAGGTTTTAATGAAGGAGTCTAAACACACCTTACCGTTTGCTGTTGCTGGTCCTTCTTTCGTTCATTTTGCTTTCTCTAAATTTTTCCATTTCCTCGTTATGTCCCTTCTTCCGTATTCTTCCTGTCAACTTTAGTATTTGAACATTCGATGTCAAGAGTGATTAAAAAAAAAAAAAAAATAGCTTATTAAAGGCAATTCTAGGCTTCGTTTACTTGATAATGAGATCAGGACGAATAAAAGAGCACTTATTTTGATCGGCCATTGCAATAAAAATAAAGGTTTCGGTATTTTTAAAAGGTTCTGCCCTTTCTGATCCTAAAATTGATACACTTGAGTTTTGAGGACTGTGCCACTTTGCCTTACAACGTACTCTCTTGCTAAGCCTTGGTTCCACTAATCTGTGAAGTTTTAGGATAATGTTGTTTTAAGTTTATTGACCATATTAATGAATCACTTTGGCAGACTCTCAATGCGCTGGGTTAATATTTGAGACAGGTAAAGTTGAAGAAGTTGGACAGCTAAGTAGGACGAAGAGTGAAGGGATCAGAAGGTAAAGTTAAAGAAGGTGGACAGCTAAGTAGGGAGAAGATTGAACGGATCAGGAGAAGGTAAAGTGAAAGAAGTTGGACAGCTAAGTAGGGAGAAGATTGAACGGATCAGGAGAAGGTAAAGTTAAAGAAGTTGGACAGCTAAGTAGGAAGAAGATTGAAGGGATCAGGAGAAGGTAAAGTTAAAGAAGTTGGACAGCTAAGTAGGTTAAGATTGAAACGGGATCAGGAGTAAAGGTTAAACGTTAAGAGAAGGCGTTGTTACAAGCTACGTAGGAAGAGATTGAAGGGCATCAGGAAAGAAGTGAAAGTAAAGAAGGTGGACAGCTAAGTAGGAAGAAGATTGAATGGATCAGGAGAAAGATAAAGAGACAAAAAGCAATTTCGGCGGAAGATTAAGACGACGATTAAAAGAAAAATAATTGTTATCGCTAGATTAAGTTGGCTTTTACCAACGCAGACACGTGCAAGCTATCCGCAATTGACAAGCCACGGGTACTTCCCCCTTTTTTTTGGGGGGGGGAGGGTATGAGGGGGATGGCCGTTGTTGAAAACACAGAAGGTATTGTAACCGGTGTCAAGGTCTTAATCCGCCGTGTATTTCTGGACCGGAATGGGCGGCTGGGGTTTAAGCGACGCTGAAGGAAAATTTCAACTTTTAAATTACTTTTATTCTCCATCAAGTCCTGATCTCCGAGACACATGTGGCCCCCGGGCGCCCAACCTACCCAAAATAAATAGGGCGAAAAAGACGGTTACTTAAGTATTGGGAAGGGAGAAAAAAAAAGTTAAAGGGCGAGAGATAGTTCAATGAATGATTTTAAGAAATAATCAGAGAGAGAGAGAGAGAGAGAGAGAGAGAGAGAGAGAGAGTAATGGAAAAATAGAACGAGAAAAAGAAAGTAATGGAAAAATAGAACGAGAAAAAGAAAGTAATGGAAAAATGTCAAAATAGAACGAGAGAGAGAGAGAGAGAGAGAGAGAGAGAGAGAGAGAGAGAGAGAGAGAGAGAGAGAGAGAGAGGAAAAATGTCAAAATAGAATTAGAGAGAGAGTAATGGAAAAATGAGAGAGAGAGAGAGAGAGAGAGAGAGAGAGAGAGAGAGAGAGAGATTTTTGGAATATTTAAGATCATAATTAGGAGGTAAAGAAAGAGAGATGTTTGAAATGATAATGAAGTAATTTGCATTTCGTTAGAATTAGATGTAAAGTCAGAATAATAATAAATAAGGAGTAAGTTGAGAGAATTGAGAATTACGTAAAGAAAACGTGTGAAAGATTTAGTCATCGGAAAATAGTAGATAGGGAAGCGTAAAAAAAAGAATGATTAGACGAGCCCAGAAAATTTCGAAGAGCATAAAAGAAAGGAACAGCAATAAAGTGGAAGTAATCATCATCATCATCCCGAAAGGAAAAGAGAAGGTTACAGTAGAAAAACGAAACACAGTAAGAAGGGGAGGGGATCGAACAGTTGATCAAAGGGAAAAAATATATGGGACAAAGTAGACGCGTTGAAAGGGAAGAGAATGGCAAAGGAGAGGGGCGAGCGGAAGATGAAAGGAAAGTATTGAAATACGAAGGCTAATAGATGCAAACAATGAATAAGGAAAATATATCATGGAAAGACCGGAACAATCTAAGGAAAAACGGTGGACGAGGATTGATCCGAGAGAAGAAAAAATGGGGAAAGAGTGTAAAAGGGGGAACAGCTTCGACGAAATCCTGAAATAAGGATGGTGAAGAGCAGTAAGAGTGAAGCTCATAGGTAGGCAATGAGAAGAAGATTGAACGACCTGAGTTGGAAGTAGGGGAGAGGAAGAAAGAGGTCAAAAATATAGTTCCAACAGTGAAAAGGAATCATCTCGGCAGATACCTATAGGAAATTGAACAGCAATACTTACACGCAATGCAAGTCGGATGCAATGCATTTGGAAGTCTTGAAGGGAAATAGAACAAGAAGAGAGAGAGAGAAAAAAAAAGGAGAGCTCTTGCACAAGCTATAAGGGAAAGGAAAATGTTTTAGATACGTGACGGGAAGTGGAAGGGACCTTAGCACAGTGATTAAGGGCAGGATCTGGAATGGAAAAGGTCGGACAGGCTGTTGTATTTTTGGAAACTGGAAAGGGAACAAAGCGACCAAAGGAAGGTGGCAGAGTTGCTTTAAGAAAAGGGGCAGAACTTATAAAAAAAAAAAAAGTTACATAACAACAATGTTCGTAGGCTAAAGGTTAGGAGGAAGGAAATGGCATAACATGATAAAGGTCGATAAACAAGGGAAGGGCAGGTAGAAAATCCAGTGAAAAGAGGGCGCACTTTGTTTGTAATGAAAGGATAAAGTGAAAGGGCAAAGGGATCACGAAGGACAGAAAGATAAAATGCCAAATAGTGGAAAGTGGTGAAGTCAAAATAAACACAGAATTTAGAGGCGAGTGTATTCTTTAAGAAAAGGGAAGGTCTCCGGTATTACACCAAAAGGATTAGAAGAACAGAGAGATTGAGTGTGTGTAGTATGCTGAAGTCAAAATGGCAAACTAAAACTAAGAGAGAAAGAGAGGGAGAGAGAGAATTTCGATGACGACCGGGAATAAAAATTCATAGAGGAATAAATAAAGATGTGAGTCCGTAAGGAATGTGATGTGATATAAAGACTAAGAAAAAAAGGTACACTAAGAAATATATATATATATATATATTATATATATATATATATATATATATATATATATATATATATATATGTATATATTATATTATAATATATATACGTATATAATTATTATATTATATATATATATTAAATAATATATATATATATAATATATATATACTATATATATATATATAGTATATTATATATATATATATATATAATATATATATATATATATATATATGAATATAATTTTAATTATGTAAGCGAGGATAACCAGAAAAACATAATGGAGGAGAGTAAAGAACAGAGGGAAAGAAACTGCCAATCTTGCTAATAAGTAAACTGAGGTTATTTGAAGAAATTGTATTAAAAAAAGAGAAGTAAATCCTCACAAAAGTGAGGAGCGAAGAAAGCTATTATGGAAAATGAATTGATAAAAAGGAGAGAAAGAATTGAAGTAAATGAGTCATTATTTTCAGTGATGGAAGAGGAAATGAATAAAAATGGAGATTTACTGGAATGCGTTATTTTCGGAATTAATTTACTTTGGAATTGCTTTATGCGAGTGGTAAGTGGTTTTCGGGCTTGCGACCTCCCTAAAGACTTGCTTGAGAGAGGGACAAAGAGAGAGAGAGAGAGAGAGAGAGAGAGAGAGAGAGAGAGAGAGAGAGAGAGAGAGAGATCTGTATAAATGAAATTACTTTATAATATATACTCTTTACGTGGATCTCTTTCGTTCTGTTATTTGATATGTATTCGTATATATATATATATTATATATATATATATATATATATATATATATATATTTTATATATATGTATACATACACACACACACACACACACACATATATATATATATATATATAGTATATATATATATATATATATATATATATATATATATATATATATATATATATATATATATATATATATATATATATATCTCCGTATGAGGGTGAACCAGGGAAACCAATTAACTCCAATATGTTAATTAATTTACGACGTTTCCTAATAATTTGACGATTGCAATACTGAAGAGAATCTTAACTTTTCCTTGGTCCAGCGCTTATCAATTTTATAAAGCAAAAATTCTGTTATATTTGGATGCACATTTTGTTTGTATTTTAGTTTGGTTTTTCACGAAGTAGTGTTGAATCTTTCCAGCCGTTTTACCCTTTATAGGGCCCAAGGGCATTACCTTCTTAATTGCATTCTTATCAGAACATATATAAATAAGTTCTGTTTGGAACTATTGTGAAGAACATTTCACAGCAAAATATGATGAATGGCCTGTGAGCGGTATAAAGGAAGTCGGTGTTTGTAAAAGCGGAAAGATGTTTGAGATGAGTTTGATAAGGCTTTGCCTTCCCGAAATGGTGAACTTTGTTGACAGTTGGTCTTGAAATGTTGCTGGGTAGGTGTTTTCCTTGCTTTCTCCTTTCTACGTGTGACGAAATATTTTTTTTTCAGAATCGCGGCGCGCTCATCGGATGGTTTGAATATCAAATTTCATAATTTAGGCATACGCAGAACTTTTTTTTAGAGATTTTGTATACGATGTATTTGTTTGAATCCTTTTCGAAAATTTTGGCGCGTAAATTTCAATCCTCGGCCTAGTCTCTTGAATGAATTTTTCATCCAAGCGACGAGCTTCATATGGTTTTGAGGCTGCGTGCACTCGGCCGAGAGAGTTTGAATAATTGCCCCAGAGGTTTTGTTTATTCTCGCTACGAAACAGTGTTCACGGCTGCTATTTTTCCCCCGTTTGATGTTTGTTTGTACACGTGTTTTTGAGGAATGTACGCAGCCTTTGACTGTGTAACTGGTATAAGCATTTTATTTTTCCGTGTTCTGGTATGTGGGGTTTGGAGGTAGGTATACATATGACACCACTACTCTCACTGTCTGCATTTCCAATTTCAGCGCCTCAGTGGCGTGATCGGTTTGGTCTTGGCCTGCCACCTCGGTGGCCGCGAGTTCGATTCTCGGGCACTCCACTGAGGGGTTAGAGATGTGTATTTCTCGTGATAAAGTTCACTCTCGACGTGGTTAGGAAGTCACGTATAAAGCCGTTGGTCCCGTTGCTGAATAACCACTGGTTCCATGCAACGTAAAGACACCATAAAACAAACATACAATTCCCATTTCCGTGTGTTACGCCTTTCGAATGAACACAATAATACTTGGAAGCGTGAATTTCAAGTCAGTGGCATCCCTGTGGGCTTGTTCTATACGAATATGGTTCATCCTCTGAATTAATAATAATAATATAATATAAGAATGATGATTTGTATACGTCTGTGTTTACTTGTATTTACGGTTGAACTGAGTATCGATGTCATGCTTGTATGATGAATATCAAGAATTCATGGAATTTTTTGACAGACTTTAGACCCCTCCTGTGAATGCATTTGGTTACAGTGTAAACAGTCAAACTCCTACCACCCGAAGACGAATTTAGGTAGAACTGGAATTGCGCAAAGTTATGCATGTGGTGAGCTGGATTTTCGCAAAATTATACATATGGTGAGCTGGACTTTTGCAAAATTATACATGTGGTGAGCTGGACTTTCGCAAAATTATACATGTGGTGAGCTTGGACTTTTGCAAAATTATACATGTGGTGAGCTTGGACTTTTGCAAAATTATACATGTGGTGAGCTGGACTTCTGCAAGATTATACATGTAGGGAGCTGGAATTTTACAAGATTATACATGTGGGGAGCTGGAATTTTGCAAAATTATACATGCGGTGAGCTGGACGTTCGTAAAATTGTACATGTGGTGAGCTGGAATTTTGCAAGATTATACATGTAGTGAGCTGGAATTTTCCAAAATTATATATGTGATGAGCTGGAATTCCGCAAGATTATACATGTGGTGAGCTGGAATTTTCCAAAATTATATATGTGATGAGCTGGAATTTCGCAAGATTATACATGTGGTGAGCTGGATTTTTCCAAAATTATAGATGTGGTGAACTGGAATTTCGCAAGATTATCTATGTGGTGTCGATGGTGCTGCTCAGAATTAACTTGAATCTTATCATAATCAATATTATGGACAATGAGAGTTTTATAGAATCTTTACATAATATTAATGACAATGAGAGTTTTATAGAATCTTATCTTAATATTAATGACAATGTGAGTTTTATAGAATCTTATCTTAATCAATATTAATGACAATGAGAGTTTTATAGAATCTTATCTTAATATTAATGACAATGAGAGTTTTATAGAATCTTATCTTAATCAATATTAATGACAATGAGAGTTTTATAGAATCTTATCTTAATATTAATGACGAGAGTTTTACAGAATCTTATCATAATCAATATTAATGACAATGAGAGTTTTACAGAATATTATCTTAATATTAATGACAATAAGAGTGTTACAGAATCTTTTCTTAATATTAATGACGAGAGTTTTATAGAATCTTATCATAATCAATATTAATGACAATGAGAGTTTTATAGAATCTTATCTTAATATTAATGGCAATGAGAGTTTTACAGAATCTTATCTTAATATTAATGACGAGAGTTTTGGTATAAGAAATCTTATCATAATCAATATTAATGACAATGAGAGTTTTATAGAATCTTATCTTAATATTAATGGCAATGAGAGTTTAACAGAATCTTATCATAATCAATATTAATGACAATTAGAGTTTTACAGAATCTTATCTTAATATTAATGACAATGAGAGTTTTACAGAATCTTATCTTAATATTAATGACGAGAGTTTTATAGAATCTTATCTTAATATTAATGACAATGAGAGTTTTATAGAATCTTATCTTAATATTAATGACAATGAGAGTTTTACAGAATCTTATCTTAATAATAATGAAATTGAGAGTGTTAAACGTCGTGCAGTTCCTCAAGGCGAAAATCACTTGACTCGCTTCAAAAAGTGCTCCGTACCGCCCCTTATCGTGTACACAGGTATTGTTCTGTCGAAATATACGGCGATGTCGTTTTTCGAAATATTTGTCCCGTCGAAGCTGTTTTGGTTTGGAGCGAGGATGTCTTTTCTTTTCCAATTTTGATTCTGCAAATTGGATCGCGCTCTTTTCTAGTGTCAGTTGAAAATTCATATTCGTCGAGTCTTTGTACCCTTTGGAGAAGCGGAGTCTTGTCGGGGCTGTGACCGAAATAATCCTTATTCTTTTATTTTTGTTTAATTTATTTTGTATTTATTTTTTACCTGAGCGAGCGCTGTAGATACGTGTTTAGGTAAGAACCTGTCGTAAGCATATTTAGATTATTGTCAATTTTGTACTATGAACAGAGAAGTCAGTCTTGCACTCAGAAACATAAACTCAAGTGATAGCGTGTATATATATATATATATATATATATATAGATATATATATATATATCTATATATATAATATATATATATATAATTAATTTATGTAAAACTAGTCAGGGTTTCTTGATGTTAGCCTACCCACGTATGAAAGTAATACGTTTAATCAAAGGAGAATAACAATACTAACAAAATTCCATTTGAAGAGCAGAGTTCTCAGCGTCATGTGTTATTATAGACAGTCACTAATAGGGGAATAATAATATATATATATCATATATATATATATATATATATATATATATATATAATATATACACACATTCAATTACGTCATATACATATACTACTAGACGAAATGTGCACCCGCCTTAAAACAGGAAAACAAAAATGGAACAAAGTCACCACTAAAAGGTTAAATAAACACACATCACTTACATTTAATACTTTATTGGCAAGCCCTTCCTTTTGAGAACAGACCGGAGACGTGCTGGGAGTGAAAGGGCGTACGCCCTCAGCTTCTCAGGTGTTAAACGCCCCCATGAAGCCTCGATTTCTGCCTGGAGTTTGGGTATGGAGCTCGCCTCCTTGCCTTGCAGGGCCAGTTTTATCGTGTGCCAGAGGTTTCCAATGAGGTTCAGGTCCGGACTGTTGCCTGGCCAGTCGTTGATGCGCCCCACCTGACAATCATCTAGATGGTAATGATTGATTTTGCCCTGTGAACTGGGGCACCTTCCTGCTGGAAGATCCTGGCCGAGGTGAGCTGGTCAGAATCAGGCAGGTGGTCACACAGAAGCTCCAAATAATTATTTTCATTAAGTTTCACTTTCTTTGGTAAAACCACAAGCTTCCCAATACCTCTGCCTGAAAAGCAGCCCCACACCATAATAGAATCAGGGTGTTTTACTGTATGTTCAATGTTTCTAGGGTTTCAGAGGATCACTACCCTTACGACGATAAGCACTCACCCCTCGGTTACACGTCACAGTGACCAAAGTACGTCTAACCAGTGATCATCAGTAAAATTAACATTTTTTGGCGAATGTTACCCTATGTTCACGTTGGAGCTTCGTAAGGAGGGGATTACGCACTGGCTTATGGCTCTGGTAATCAAGCTCCTGAACACGTTGTGAAATAAAGGCAGATAAGGGGTTACGTGGGTTACCTTCCAGTGATCGTTTCAAAACGTTACAGGCCGCCTGGACGTTTTTCTGGGGCGGCCATTACTTTTTTTCGGTAATGGCGGCAAACCACTGTTCTCATCACGCTGCCTTCGAACCCACCGCCGCACTGTTGTCCTATCAACGTAAAGAAATTCACTTATTTCTTTAGTCGCATGCCCTGCAGCCTTAAGGACAATGATCTGGCTAATGGTTTCCGTGGTTAAATGCTTTCCAGTGGACATATTTACCCTGAAAATAGTAATTATCGAGACACAAACTCGTCCCCCTCTCGGAGCTCCGCATGCTCGAGTCAAGACTTGTTTTTGTGTAGTATGATCCCTTGACGTCACAGCAACGGGCGAACAAAATGGCGAGTACTGTATATATATATATATATATATATATATATATATATATATATATATATATATATATATATATATATATATATATATATATATATATATATAGATATAGTTTTATATGTATCCTTTTCCTCTCTCTCAAATAGCCGCTCCTCTCTCTCTCTCTCTCTCTCTCTCTCTCTCTCTCTCTCTCTCTCTCTCTCTCTCATTCCTTCATGAGGAGGATGTGGCGCCGGAGGGGTAGGCAC
>NC_087205.1:7093296-7095796 GCF_015104395.2 Macrobrachium nipponense | reverse complement strand
TTGGCTGCGTTTTATTATGTATACGCGTTAGTTGGCGACGAATCACCTCCGGTGCTGAATGCTTTGACTAATTGCTTGCATTTGTCACTTCTCAAAATACCTCGGAAGCGATCTACCTTCGGCGAGGAAGCCGAATTTTTCATCCAGGGCGAGGAACTCTCATTGCAAATGAGAGGAAAAATGTCTTTTGGCCGGGAGAGACCATCGAGCATGGAAGCTAAGCAGAGTTGACGTATTGAACGCGTATACACTGAGAATTCATGGCCCTGCGTGGGTGGGGAGACGTGTCCGAGGGGAAGGGGGCGTGTGGCAGGACTGGTGCTATGAGAGAGAGAGAGAGAGAGAGAGAGAGAGAGAGAGAGAAATTGGGAGTGGTCGTCGGTCGACGGAGCTGTGTAAAGGGTAAAGGTTGCCCGGGGCAAAATGACGCGATAGGAACTCAATTAGAACGCGGTGGCAACTCAATTTATCAGTGATGCTTATCAGGAAGTTCTTGTGTTGGGGCGAGAGCTTAGTGATTCCTAAGTACTTCAGCCACAATTTTCGTGGGTATATATATATATATATATATATATATATATATATATATATATATATATATATATATAATATATATAATAATAATAATAATAATAATAAATGTAGCCCATAAAATGTGGAAAGTTAATGGTATTGTTTGAAACCAAGAGTTACAGAAAAGCGGTATTTACACCAAAAGTTCTGGAGCTCGGCCATTAGTTTTTTAATTATGTTTTAATAGGAAATTTCTCACAGTCCTATATATATATATATATATATATATATATATATATATAGAATATATATATATATATATATATAGTATTATGTACATTGGTGGTTGTATAGGTAGTGTGTTTTTATATGTTCTCTCATTTAACGTTATATATATAAAGTTTTAGCTATATCATGCAGTTCTTGGTATTGATTCGAGTACACCCACCACCCTGTTTGATTATTCATTGGCAATGTATATGAAATATTTAAGCCCAGATATGAGTCTTTTTTTTGGATGAAAGGAAGGAAGTATTTTTCATTCTCTGGATGACTGTCGTACAACGCGCTATTTTGTGCATTCTGTTGAATACAAAGGAAATATTTAATTTTCAGTTATTCCTTTTATATATGTGTTTAGAGAAAATGGTTCAATGTTAGGTCAAGAACACTATTTTGAAGTAACGAGATTACTAAAAACTCCTAAGACAATATTTGATTGGATTTCATTCACTTTTAAAAGCATATTATAAGCATCAATTATATAGATTTTTTAATGTGATATGAATAGTTTCTAAGGTAATTTTTGTCATTGCGGCTCTGGCAGTATTAAATTTTTTTTGATTCTCTAATTGACTGTCTCTTCTAGCTTCAAGTTTGGTGATCCCTGCAGTAGGGTCTACAAATATTAGTTACAGTAAAGTGTTTAAATATAAGTCGTAAAAAAGTTGTTAAATATATGTGTAATATTACTCATACTATGAAATATCAGTAACATTGCCATGTCTAAGATAAATGGTAATGATAGATTGAATATGGATTTGGATTCTGTATTCTCTTGATGATTACGATAGCGGTGATTATGATAATGATTGATGGTGTTGCCAACGGTTACGATAAAACCGTCGACGATGATGTAGATGGTAATGCCAAATAAAGTAATCATCTGCTTAATGGATATCATCACAGTCAAGATAACTGTGTATCTTTTATGAATATTATTATTACTTTGGTATAATATGACCATATGTATACCTTATCGTTTCAAGCAGTAAGTGACGTTGATGTGAACGAGCCTTGCATAGCTGCAAAAAGTCAAAGTTCATTATTGCTTAAGCTCTTGCAGCTAAGGAAGAGTGTATTTCTGGGAGGAATGTTATGACTTTAATACATTTTTTGGTGCTACACTTGGAAGAGTAGAACATATTGAGTCTCTCTCTCTCTCTCTCTCTCTCTCTCTCTCTCTCTCTCTCTCTCTCTCTCTCTCTTTGTGACTGTCGATATAGTAATGTAATATGTCCCACTTTCCATATCTCATAAGTGACGCCAGTGTACTCTCTCTCTCTCTCTCTCTCTCTCTCTCTCTCTCTCTCGCACACACAAGACTGGCGTTGCAGTAATGTAAAATCTTCCTCTTTACCATATCTTATAAGTGACGTCAATGTACTCTCTCTCTCTCTCTCTCTCTCTCTCTCTCTCTCTCTCTCTCTCTCTCTCTCTCTTTCTCTTATGACTGTCGTTACAGAAACGTAAAATCACCCACTTTACTATATTTCCTACGAGACGCCTCTCTCTCTCTCTCTCTCTCTCTCTCTCTCTCTCTCTCTCTCTCTCTCTCTCTCTCTCTGAGTTCCTGCAAAGTCCTTTAAATTTATCGCATGTTTTCAGGGAAGCTACGTTGAAAAGACGTGGAACGGAGTGCTTAAATAAATCGCTCCATTATTATTTTATCCAAGGTTTATGATGAACTTTAGCCGAAGAGACTTAC
>NC_087205.1:7073296-7083296 GCF_015104395.2 Macrobrachium nipponense | reverse complement strand
TTTTTAATTCCTCGGGGAACCAGAGGGGAAGGGCCTAATAATGGGAAAGGGAGTATATTAGCTTTATAATGAAAAGAATTAATAGAGGATTAATATGCCGGTTTAAAGTTTTTTTATTTTTTTTTCAAGTCCAGTTACTTAGCCAATTAATGGTGGAGAATCTGGATGTCTTGTTTGATTTTTTTTTTTATATTTGTTTACAATATATTTCTAAAGCTGTTGCCGGTCTTTATTGAAAATCAATACAAAAATGGTTTTTCTTGTGATATATTCATTTTTAGATTACTGTTGAGTTTTTGTAAGTTATGTGACATTTTTCTGATTAATAAGAGTATATTTGTTTTTCCCTTTGTAAGCATAAGTTAGTATCGTAGTAGCAGATAATATGAATGTTTTTCCTAGCTTATCAATTCGTCATTTTACATATGGGTTAGTTTTTTCGGCACGGATAATCTTATCCTAAGAAGTGCCCATCGGGAATAATGAGTGCCATGACCTTTTTCGTCGCTGATTGTGGTGAATTTTCGAAAGGTGTGGTTCTTATAAGACTCTATGAATTCTGTTCTGAACTGAACTCAATAATGACATAATGATATTTAAGAGAGTGAGGAGCTTTACTTGGTATATATAACTGTCGCGCGTCGAACATTAGTATCTACTGAGAGACATGATAAATGAACTCTTTTGCCACGGCTTTGGTCTTCCGATCGGCGAAGTTAAGTAACTCTTACATAAGTCAATACCAGAAACAGCAAGTTTCCATGAAAACGAGGAGTGCCCCGCGCATTTCATCTCTCGTGACCCGTAGGCATGAACTTGGGCTTAGCATACTGCGAGAAACCAAATCGCTAACTGGCCTTAGGATTCATACGCGAAACGTTATAGGTCACAACGAAGTCCGGAAAGCGAGAACAGCGTGAGTTAGCAACGTGAGAAACGAATGTCGGAGTGCCAGGAGGAGCAAAAAAATAGAGTGTATATGCCGGAGTATAAAGGAGCTTTGGTTGTATTGGAAAGAGGATTAGATGTACCAGCTGTGTATTTTATGGCCATTCCATTTCCCTTCCCTTATCGATTGCGGCTTTAACGACTTCTTTGTAAGTAAGAGCGTTCCATAAAGATTTGGTTTGGCGGAGCCTGGAGCATAAAATTGGGGCCAAGAATACTTTAGTTCTCGTTTGGAATCAGATTGCTTGTTAGGAGTTCTTAGGTTCTTGTCAGAAATACTATCGATCTTTGCTAAGAATTGTGAAATTGTTATTGGAAATAAGAATCATAGTGAGGAATTCATAATTTTTGACATGAAGCTCTCTCTCTCTCCTTTATATATATATATATATATATATATATATATATATATATATATATATATATATATATAAAGGTACTCGTATGTTTGACAAGTAATCAGAAGATCACGAATTCGCGTGGCAACCGGTTTGGTTAGTTCTTCGTATCATTTGATGTCAGTTTATGATATTTTTTATTTATTCCATTCCCTTTGTTACTTTGCCTCTTTTGATAGTTGATTTCTAAAAGGCTCTATAATCTTCGAGGTGTAATTCATGAAGTAACCCATATCTAAAGGTATTTTTTAGATTAACTTTGAGGTTTTTTATACGTTATACTGAGACTTTTTCTATTTTATTTGTCCTTTAGACATATATATTATGGTTTGCTGGTAATCAATTAATTATATATGATTCAAGTATTTATATTCAGTTGTCGTAAATTTTCTGCAAACATTTTTCTCTTGACATTTTCATTATATTTTATTTTTACAACAATGTATTTTTACTTCTTTTTATTTCAAGGTCCTTTGTATATGTGGTCGACCTATTTATATTATGGTTTGCTCGTAATTAATTATACTTCATTAAAGTATTTATATTGAGTTGCAGTAAATTTTCTGCAAACATTTTTCTCTGACATTTTAATTATATTTTTCGAACAGTTTATAAACAGTTTAGTTTATAGAAGCGGTCGACTAATGTTTTGGCGATTTGCTGCCTTCGTGAATGGGGTTTTCCTTTTTTTTTTTTTTTTTTTTTTTTTTTTTTGTATGAATCATCTGGTTTCCAGACCCCTCTCGCAGGCTGGAATCTATAGTATTAGAACCTATTCTTTTTGAACGCCGTCCGCATTTTGGAACATAATGATCTTTATTCATAAAAGTCGCCTCGACCAAAAAAAAAAAAAAAAAAAAAAGGAAAATTAAATACCTGCCGGCTGGGTTTATATAAAAGTTTTAATTATGTTCTCTCTTTCATGGTTTTTTTGCACAGATTTTTTTTTTTTTTTTTTTTTTACATACGCGGGTGTGTTTGTAAGGTTTTAAATTATACCTTTTTTTGTAGAATTTAAACAGTTTCTTGATTGATGAAAACGTCATTCGACTTTTGTCATGTTAGATTACGTTAGTTGTTTCCTTTGAAAATTATCTATAATAGACTGTGGTAACGTTTTTTTTTCTGGTGGAGATATTAAAAAGAGGTTCCGTTCTTTGCAGGAAAGTTGGATTAAATGTAGTGTTTTTTTTTGCGATAAAATAAACGTGAAAAGAAAGTTTTTCCGTGTTATAAACTTGGATAAAAATGTTTTTATCCTCCGTAGCAGAGGCGAAGGCGTCAAACAAAAAACTATGGTTAATTACGTGTCAAGATTAAGAGTCGATAGGATTTTTTTATGATGATTCAGACCGAAAAAAAAAACTTCCAAGCAGACTGCACGGGAAAAAATATACCTAAGTTTCTACATGTACGAGTACGCTTCCAGCACTTTTATAAAAAAAAAATGTAGTTTCTAACGTTAAGCGTTAAGGAATTATTTTTTTATTGACTCGTATGTATGTTATATATATATATTATATATATATATATATATATATATATATATAGTATATATATATATATATATATATATGTTTGTAGTATGTATGTATGTATGTATGTATGTAGTATAGTATGTATGTATATAATATATATAAATATATATATATATATATATATATATATATATTTATATACCACACACACACACACACACACACATATATATATATATATATATATATATATATATATAGATATTATATATAGATATATATATATATATATTTAGTATATATAATATATAATATATAGTATGTGTGTGTCTGTTCTTGCTTCGCTCAGTGTGCAAACGTTTCTTTTACTCCAATGATAACCTTTCCTTCCAAGTATGCTAGACAAAAAAGTACGACATTCATATCAACAGTCCAGTAAAGAAAAAAAACTTCTTCTCATACCACTACAAAGATTAGAAAGCATTTATTTCCATCTTCAAAGGTAACACGTTTGCGTGATTTGAAATGAGAAAAGTCATACGACGCTTTCGTTAGAGATAAACTAATCTCCATAAAACGTATAATTCAAAACCTTCCAAATTTACTCTCTCATGTAATGAAAAAAGTAGATTTTGAGGAAATAATCCTTGGGAGATTTAAGAAGGGAATTCCAGTCTCACGATTCGTCTCATAAGTGAATCTGGATGAAATGTCGGCTAATTTGTTCCTCAACATTCTTTTGTGAAGGAAATTCCTAAACTCCTTTTGCTTTGTTATGTTTTGCTATAGAAACTTTAATTAATTATTTTTATGTAACCAGTAATTAAAAGCTACCCTTTTACGTTGCGTGAAGTTTATCGTTTTCGTTTTTCGTACCCCGGAGTTGATGTAGATATTTTTATAAGTAAAGTTAGTACACAACACATTTTTCTGTAGCGATTTTAATGTCCTATGAACTTTATTTTGCAATGAAATTGTACGCGGTTAAATATTGAGCGATACCGGAATTTTCTTTCTGCTAGATAGAATTATTCCCGAATTATTATACGCATGGAAGCTAGTTCATGTTGAATGAAAGATCAATTATTTTAAGTTTTAATCTTTCTTCTTAAATGCAAGAAGAGGATTTCCTATTGAAAAGGAAGTAAGAAAAGGGGAAGATTTAGAAGAGCCAAGGTAGAAGAATTGGAACGAAAGAGCGTTCATAGCCAGAAAAAGCGATCATAAATGTAAGTGGGAATAATGACGCCCCATTTATGTAGTTGATTGAATGTTGTTGAGGCTTGTGTATGGTCTTGTAAAGTGGCTGTATGTATCTACGAAGGTTATTCATCTTTATATTCATCGATTATGTGATGAATATGTGATGCATGTAAGGTTGTTTTATTTCCCCTCTAAACGATAAAAACGAGGAACCATCACAGCGGTTTTCCTCATCAGTGAAAAAGAGAGAAAAAAAAATGTCATTCGATCGCTTAATCTCAAGAAGCTCCTTTACAAAGGATTATCTCTTCAGATCCTTCTGTTTTATATACCTCTTTGGTCATTGACCTGGAAAGTTCTTTAAAGTTCGTTTAGGAGGTTCCCATTTTCCTCTCTCTCTCTCTCTCTCTCTCTCTCTCTCTCTCTCTCTCTCTCTCTCTCTCTCTCTCTCTCTCTCTCTCTAAATCTCGTCCCACTCGCTTCACCTTCCTTTCTTTTCCTGGTGGTTTATGTCAGGATGAACCCGAGAGAGAGAGAGAGAGAGAGAGAGAGAGAGAGAGAGAGAGAGGTTTCGATGTGTTTGGAGATTTGGTGTTCTTATCTTCTTCATAAATTGGTTTCTTTTTCTAATCCCTTTCGTCGCCCGGTTTGGGATGTGATCTTTTTTTTACTCTGCTGTTATATATTTATTTTATTTTATTTATTTATTAATTATTTACTTCTTTATTTATTTATCTGTGTATGTATGTATTTATTTATTTGTAGAAGCGCAGGTTCAAGTAAGTGAATTATCAGTCCACTGGAGATTCGTGAGGTTTTATAAGTAAATTTCTTTTGTAATATACACCTCTCTCTCTCTCTCTCTCTCTCTCTCTCTCTCTCTCTCTGATGCGGTTTTCGTTTGTATTGCCAATTGATTGATTAATTTCATTCACTGTCTCCACAGATGGATAACTTCAACCATATAATCTGCAGTGAATTCTCCTTATGCAATTTGATTTTTCGCCAAAAAAAAAAAAAAACAAAAAAAATGCGCTGAAGTTTCTTCGAATCGTGTTTTTTGTAAATCATATATTATATATCATGCTATAGGAAACTCAGTCACGTCCCATGAAACTTTCACCCACAACCCGGTGGGGGCGGCCTGCGTTGTTGGCACCTACAACGGAGCCAGATGCACGATCATGGCTGACTTTCACCTTAAATGAAATAAAAACTGCAGAGGCTAGAGGGCTGCAATGTGGCAGGTGTGATGATTGGAGGGTGCTTGATCAACATACCAATTTTCATTCCTCTAGCCCTCAGCAGTTTTTGAGATCTGGGCGCGGACGGACAGACAGACAGACAAAAAAAAAAAAAAAAAAAAAAAAAAAAAAAAAAAAAAGCCACCTCAGTAGTTTTGTTTTACAGATAGCTAAAAACGAATAAACGTTCTGGTAATTCCTTCATTGAACGGTTTACTCGATTTAGCTTCACCGTAGTACACAGAAGACAAAGTGTTTCAGCTTAATTTTATCCAGATCGTAAAATTATTCTATACTGTGCCGTTACTAACTATGTCATGGCCGTTTCTATTTTCGAATTCCCAACCTTTTAGACTCTCGGTTTTGCTCTTGGAAATTTAATGGGATTATTTTTTTTATGAGATTAATTGCCGAAGGATAGATTACCAAAGAGATCCCTGTTAGGGTGTGTATTACTTGAGTGCATACTTATTTATAAGTGTAACTCAGTCTTTTTATATGAACACCAGTTTCCGCTTAAATTGACCAAATGTCATGACAGTGAAACCGTTAGCAATAGGAACGATGAGAAAATTATATATATATATATATATATATATATATATATATATATATATATATATATATATATATACATATTCATGGTTTTTGTGAGGAACTTTTCTTTCCTTCCATTGTTCCGTCCGAATTATTTTTTAAAACAGTTTTGCGTTTCTCTTTCTCCCTTAATACACAGTGTATATATATATATATATATAATATATATATATATATATATATATATATGTATGTATATATATATATAGTATTATATATATATATATATACATACATACATACATACATACGTACATACATGTGTGCCCCCATATTTGGAGACAAGCACTGTCATATTGTTTCTGTGCATAGAGAGAGAGAGAGAGAGAGAGAGAGAGAGAGAGAGAGAGAGAGAGAGAGAGAGAGAGAGACGGAACATATTTAAAAATACATTTCTGGACAATGGAAGGAAGGAAAAGCCCTTCCACCCCCCCAAAAAAAAGCAATGAATAATAAAGGCTGGGAAACGGATATGCAGATCCTCTCGGTGCATTTTTAATCAAAGCCGATAGATGGCAGTTGAATACGTGAAGAGGAACCTTCCAGTGTGTACGGAGACAACGATGCTTTCGTTACTTCGGGTTCTGTTTTGGGATCAATGGTACACTGTTTTTTTTTTTTTTACGCAGCCTAAATTTGTGTAGTGGTGTTTTTCTTCTGCAACTTAGACAGTATTTTATGATATATATTTAGTTGTTATCAGTTTTACTAGTATTTATTCTGTTATTTTTTCTATTGTTTTATTCCTGTTTACCCTCTCTTATTTTCTCTGGTATTGGTGTGTTTGTTCTCTGTTACTTTTCTCCGTTATTTCTGTTTACCCTCTGTTGTTTTCTCTGGTATTGGTGTATGTTCTCTGTTACTTTTCTCTGTTATTCCTGTTTACCCTCTGTTGTTTTTTCTGGTATCGGTGTTTGTTCTGTTATTTTTCGCTGTCCCTTAAAAATATCTATAAAAGACATTAACCTGTTAACTAGACCTCCGCATACTTAAAAAAAAAGGCTCTTCTGTTATAAAAGAGAAAAAATAATGTCAACAAATTAGTTGGTAAATCAAAGCTATGTTTGTTTTGAAAACAGTGGCAGATAGGCTATATATATAATATATATATATATATATAGATATATATATATATATCTATATATATATAACTATATATCTCTAACCTGATGAATATTCGAACTTGTAGTACTTTGTGTATACAATTTGCGGTACCCGAGCACGCAAGGTAAAACGAATCCTGAGGAACTAAAAACCATTTCGCATCTGGAGCTTAATCTTAACAAGCCTTGTGCGCCTCTCGAGTCGAAATCACCTCCTCCTCCTTCGGCCGCTTGTGGGGGGAGGGGGAGGGTGGGGACGCCACGTCCCACACGTGTTGGAAGACAACCAGGGAAGGAGAGCAGAGCAATTGCACCGCTAAATTGAGTGAGACGCAAATTGATGAGGCATAGAGAGGCTGTTATGAGGGCCCTATGAAGTTCCTCCTCTCTTTCCTCCCTCGGGCAATGTCGGGGGCTGGCTGCGTGAAGACAGGAGCAGTCTCTTCTCTCTCTCCCTCTCTCTTTCTCTCTCTCTCTCTCTCTCTCTCTCGTGTTTGACTTATGCGTTTTTCTGTACGTATATGTAGAATATATATATAGCGACTTCCTAAACTGTATTTCGTCCTTAATATGAATTTTTTAACTGATGGTGTTCTTGGAAATACTAAGCAAGGTGAACAAAAAGGAAAAGAAATAATGCTATGGCGCATCTAAGGAAAAAAAAAAAGCGATTCATGCGATAGAAATAGATTATCCTCCTGAATGACATAGATATACAGGAACAAGAGAGAACGACCGGGACCACACACACACACACCTAATATATATATATATATATATATATATATATATATATATATATATGAATATATATCATATAATATATATATATATTAATATATACTATACATAATATATATCATTTTATATAGATATATATATATATATATATATATAATATATATATTCTGTTCAATAAAAGTACTTAAGCGTGTTGTATTATTGGAATGAAATATTCTCGTATACACAATTATGCTAATCTCGTGGTTGATGTACATACTCAAAAGAGAAAATGCCAAGTATTTGCATAACCAATATGCACACACACACACACGAGTATGAGATCATTGATTTTCAGTATGCACACAAATGAATAGGCATATAATCACACAGACTCACACAAATGCACCCCCTATAAGCATATTCATTATAAGTTCCACCTTATGCCTTGAGAAAGGTCTTTACCACCCCTTGAGGGGCGCTCATCGATTGCCTTTTCATAAAATATTATCTTAGTTTCGTAACACTACCCCTGTCATAGTTACTCCATTGTCCTTTGTGTGAAACTGTAATTTTTTTTTTGGAGAATGTATGTCGGGATAATTGGACATGCCGAATTCTATCTTGGTCCTCTATGTAATTTTGTGCGCGCGCGCGCGTTTTTTTTTTTTTTTTTTTTTTTTAAGACATTAAGACACTTGTGAATATTACTTGCAAGCGATGAAAAAAAAAAATGTTTTGTATTTGTTATTGTTTTCTTATTTATTTATGTATTTTTTTATACGAATTTTGTTTTCATTTTATTGCTTTGCTTTTATTGTTTTCATTTTAATTTTTGCTTTATTATTTTCCTTTATAACTTGAACCCTTTAGCGAAATTTGTTCCTTATATAAAAGTAATTTAAGAGTTTTTATTTAGGATTTTGTTAGTGTAAAAAAAATTATAGACATTTTGGTCAATAAATTTAAATGGTGTATGTTGGTTATTCAAAGGATGGATCCGTGCATCGTAAATTTACACAAAAGACTCTATTTCCACAACAACAGAAATTGTACCTGTGTGCGTGTCAAGCGAGGTCCCTATTTATCACTGACGTACACAGAGCGTCGGAGTTCTGTTGCAAATCACACTCGCTGCAGTATTACATTCAGGGGAAAGTCGTCAATATTTGAAAGACGCGTTTTCGATGAAATGCTGAAGCCGTCAGCGGTCGCCACCACCACACACGGACACGGACATAGAAACGCGCGCGCGCGCGAGCCAGATACGGGCGGACGACCATTGTTAAGGCCCACCACCAACACACCAACACAACACGACTTGCTGCTGCTTCTGCTGCTGCTGCCACCGACGCGACGTCGAGATTTATTTACACGTTCGTGGTTTTGTCAATAAGTTGCCCTAGGGAATTCCGTCGAAGTGGTTTCTCCCGGGAAATTTTTTTTTTCCCTCACTCTATCTTTCTCGTACTTTTCTTACAACGCTCCGAGTCTCCCCTCTCCTCCCCCGACCTCGACCCGGTTCGGGTGGGGTTGGGGAGGTGGGGTTAGTTTGGTTAGAAGCGCGGACGGTGCATTATGGGTAATATGCGGACTTGGTTTACAGGAAGGTGTTACCTGCGGTGTTCGATGACAGGGATATCGGAGTTTTCTATTGTGTCGTCTTCGCTGGCACCAAGACGAATTTTTTCGGATATTTTATTCAATGTTCCAAGTAAACATATTTGCGCTGAGCTAATATTAGTCCAAAGATTCTGTTCTATGCCTTCTGTCCCTCATTCGTCCAATTACAAACATTCTGTTCTATGCCTTCTGTCCCTCATTCGTCCAGTTACAAACATTCTGTTCTATGCCTTCTGTCCCTCATTCGTCCAGTTACAAACATTCTGTTCTATGCCTTCTGTCCTTCATTCGTCCAGTTACAAACATTTTGTTCTATGCCTTCTGTCCTTCATTCGTCCAGTTACAAACATTCTGTTCTATACCTTCTGTTCCTCATTCGTCCAATTACCTCTTAGATGTAACTCTTTCTATACGTTCCCGAGACACATTACCCATTTAGTCCTCACCAGTGAGTATTACCTAATGGAGGTTGTCTCTTCTCCAATTTTTGTTGTGCTTCTTTGTATCGGATGTTGTCAGGTCATGTGTCTCTTCGTGCTGTGTAATTCTCTCGTGCGTGACTCCTATAATGGGTTCACTGGATACGTGTTCCACAGAATTGGCCTTTGCAATAACTCGTGTAGTCTTAAAAACACTATTTTTTTTCTTACATATTTTGCAGTTTTTTTTTTACATTTTCGTGTTGA
>NC_087205.1:7033296-7068296 GCF_015104395.2 Macrobrachium nipponense | reverse complement strand
TGAAAAAAAAAAAAAGGACAGAACGGGAGAGTCGCTCTTAGGGAATTTGGTGAAAAAGGAGAGAGAGAGAGAGAGAGAGAGAGAGAGAGAGAGAGAGAGAGAGAGAGAGAGAAATTGGTTTTTTGAAAATCGGTTCGTCGGGATGCTCGAGTGTTTTTTTTTTTTTTTTTCAGCTCTCGGGGAACTTTTCAAACGGTTTCTGAAAGGCAAAAGACTGTCTGTGATTGATAAGCGCATGGTGCCTTTGTGAGCGATGTATTAAAAAATATTTTTGTGGTAATAATTCTCTCTCTCTCTTTCTTTCTTTGTGCAAATACACACAAACACACACAATGAATTTTTAACACATCACCGTGATTCATATACATACATACATACACACACACACATATATATAATATATATATATGCGTTAAGCTTAACAGAAGAGGAGTTTTACAGTTGATAATAATTTCGTCCTCTCGTGGATTCGAACCAGCGATCAGTCAGAGGAGAAATCAGGACTTCAGTGAGTTACCGACTCGGCCAACAACTCGGCCAATAAGTTGTTCGCCGAGTCTGTAACCTTACTGAGGTCCTGATTCCTCCTCTGTTCGCTGGTTCGAATCCACGAGAGAAGGAAATTATTATCAGCTAAAAAAAATTTCCCTCGGGTAACATATTATGAAAATATATTAATTTCAATGTAGAGCGATTTGGATATTGAAGGACATTTGTAGCGTAATGCATACACACACACACACAACACACACACACACACACACACACACATATATATATATACACACATACATATATATATATATTTATAGACATATATATATATATATATATATATATATATATATATATATATATATATATATATATATATATATATATATATATATGAGATGAGAGAGAGAGAGAGAGAGAGAGAGAGAGAGAGAGAGAGAGAGAGAGAGAATGTATGTACGTATGCATGTATATAAGTACTTCTTTCTTTTCATTTATAGCCAGGTAGATAGAACATACGGCACATGAAGATATCAATATTGAAAGCACAAATAAGCATTTTCCTTCTCGTAGTCCTTCGGGGATCATATTCATGAAACATTACAAAATATACGGGTATTTGGTGTACCTTAGTGGCCTGCATATGGGGCAACAGGTGAGTGATAAGACGATGCTCGCATGGAAATGTGTGTGTTTGTATGTATGTGTGTGTGTGTGTGTAAAGTAAAGTGTGTGTGCGTGCTTGTGCGATCGTTCGTGTAGAAAAAGGGCTTTACTATCATGAACACGAAACCCATATTCGCGGCGGAAGATAGTGTTATTTATCGAAAAAATTATAAAATGTAGGAATGAAAATGGCACCGTAGTCTTTATAGTACAGTATTTATCGCACCCTGGCCCAAAACTACGGAAAATATTTACGGTACATTTTTCCTGTATATATATTTATATTTTTTATTTGTGTTCGCTCTATATACAATTTTTCTTTGTAACCACCCCCTCTCCCTCCCCCCCTCCCTCCGCCCCAGTCAGTGAACGCATTTTATATATTACGATTTAGTGAACTCTGATATTAAAAATGGGTTTTTCGTTTATTGCTTCGGGATATTTTAAAAGGTTCAAATAATAGGTTTTGCTTTTGTTAGTGTGATCGCTTCTGTTGTCTTTTAATGCGGACTTCTAGTTTATTAAACGTATTACCTCGGAAATATTGTCATTTTTGTGGTTATTGGCCGATATTTCCTATTTACAGACAGAGAGATAGTCAAATGTATACATATATATATAATATATATATATATATATATATATATATATATATATATATATATATATATATATGTAATATGTGCGTATGTATGCTTGTGTTTGTGTATCTTCATGCTGCATGAGTAATCTCGTTGGAGGAAAGAATTGTGTATCTCATAAGTACATTACGATACATAGCAAATGAATCTCCCCAAAATTATATTTGAGATTGCTTGACCGTTGTCAAGGAAAAATTTCAAAGAAAAATGACTGCTAACTAACCTTGCGGAATCAAATAATTTTTATTATTATTTTTTTTTTTTTTTTTTTTTTTTTTTTTTTTTTTTTTTTTATTTTTTTTTTTTTTTTTTTTTTTTTTTTTTTTTTTTTTTTTTTTTTTTTTTTTTTTTTTTTTTTTTTGCTTATCACAGTCCTCCAATTCGACTGGGTGGTATTTATATGTGGGGTTTCCGGGTTGCATCCTGCCTCCTTAGGAGTCCATCACTCTTCTTACTATGTGTGCCGTTTCTAGGATCACACTCTTCTGCATGAGTCCTGGAGCTACTTCAGCCTCTAGTTTTTCTAGATTCCTTTTCAGGGATTTTGGGATCGTGCCTAGTGCTCCTATGATTATGGGTACGATTTCCACTGGCATATCCCATATCCTTCTTATTTCTATTTTCAGATCTTGATACTTATCCAATTTTTCCTCTCTTTCTCTTCAACTCTGGTGTCCCCATGTATTGCGACATCAATGAGTGATACTTTCTTCTTGACCTTGTCAATCAACATCACGTCTGGTCTGTTTGCACGTATCACCCTATCCGTTCTGATACCATAGTCCCAGAGGATCTTTGCCTGATCGTTTTCTATCACTCCTTCAGGTTGTGCTCGTACCACTTATTACTGCAAGGTAGCTGATGTTCTTGCACAGGCTCCAGTGGAGGGCTTTGCTACTGAATCATGCCTCTTTTTGTACTGGTTCTGTGCAAGTGCGGCATTCACTTGCTATGTGGTTTATGGTTTCACTTTTCGTATTGAACTTCCTCATAGGGAGAGATGATTTCCGTCTATCGTACTTTGAACATATCTGGTTCTTAGGGCCTGATCTTGTGCCGCTGTTATCATTCCTTCAGTTTCCTTCTTTAGCTCTCCCCTCTGTAGCCATTGCCAATTGTCATCGCTGGCTAGTTCTTTAGTCTGTCTCATGTATTGTCCATGCATTGGTTTTGTTGTGCCAGTCCTCTGTTCTTTCTGTCTTTCTCCTGTCTCTGTATATTTCTGGGTCTTCGTCTGCTTTTATTAGTCCTTCTTCCCATGCACTCTTTAAGCCACTCGTCTTCACTGGTTTTCAGATATTGCCCCAGTGCTCTGTTTTCGATGTTGACGCAGAATCCTCTATACTTAGTAGTCTTCTCCCTCCTTCCTTTCGTGTTAGTATAGTCTGTCCGTATTTGCTCTTGGGTGTAGTGCTTTGTGTATTGTCATATGTTTCCTGGTTTTCTGATCTATGCTGCGGAGTTCTGCCTTCGTCCATTCCACTATTCCTGGCGCTGTATGATTACTGGCACTGCCATGTGTTTTTATGGCTTTTATCATATTTCCGGCGTTGAGTTGACTTGAGTATCGCCTTGAGTCTCTGCATATATTCTTCCTGATCGTGTCCTTCATCTCTTGGTGTTTTATATCTCCTCCTTCCATTATTCCCAGGTATTTGTATCCTGTCTCATCTATGTGTTTTTGATGTTGTTCCCATCTGGTAGCTTTATCCCTTCAGTTCTCGTTACTTTGCCTTTTTGTATGTTGACTAAGGCGCATTTTTCTATTCCAAACTCCATCCTGATGTCCTCAGATACAATCCTTACAGTCTGGATTAGGGTATCTATTTCCTTGATGCTCTTACCATACAGCTTGATGTCGTCTCCATGAACATCAGATGGTTGATTCTGTTGCCTCTTTTCTTGAGTTGGTACCCGACATCCATCTTCTGTAGTACTTTTGTCATGGGAATCATGGCTACTACGAAGAGTAGAGGGGACAGTGAGTCACCCTGTAAGATCCCTCTCCTGATATTAACCTCTGCTAGTCTTATTCCAGAGCTTGTAAGGATTGTATTCCAGTTGCGCATTGTATTTTAGAGGAAGCTGATGGTATTTTCCTCTGCCCCATATATTTTCAGGCATTCTATTAGCCATGTGTGTGGTATCATGTCGAAGGCTTTTCTTATAGTCTATCCATGCCATGCTTATGGTTGGTTTTCCTTCTCCTACTGTTCTTCATTACCATTTTGTCTATCAGGAGCTGGTCTTTTGTGCCCCTACATTCCTTCTGCAGACTTTCTTCTGTTGGTGGGGGATGGTGTTTGTTTCCTCTATGTAGTTGTATAGCCTTTCACTGATGATACCTGTTAGTAACGTCCACATTATTGGTAGGCAGGTGATAGGCCTATAGTCACTGGCTATATTTCCCTTACTCTTGTCTTTTGTACTAAGGATGTTCTTCCTGTGGTCATCCTTGCTTGGTGATTTGAGATACAATGCTGGAGTTGTTCTGCTATTCGCTGCGGGTGTAGGGCCTTGAAGTTTTTGAGCCAGTATCCATGGACTTCATCGGGACCTGGGGTGCTTTCCAGTTTGGCATTTCTTTGTTGTGTCTGACTGTGTCTGTCGTGATGTCTGTGAATCTTTGTTTTATTCTCCCTGTTTCTTCTTCCTTGACTTCTGGAGCCATGTTGCATGTTTGTTGTGTGATACCGGATTGCTCCATATGTTTTCCCAGAGTCTCTTAGTTGGTTCGGCTTCAGGAATTTTCTGGTGGTTGTCTTCCCCTCTTAGTTGGCTGTATAGTCCTTTTCTGTTGGTTCGAATAGTTTGTTCTGTTGGTATCCTTATTCCTGTTCATGTATCGTTGGATCTTATGTGCTTTGGCCTTAAGCCTCTGTTTTACATCTTCTATTATGTTGTTTAATCCCCTCTCTTGTACTTTGTATTTCTCGTTGAGTTCCTCCCTTGTTTTCTTGCTTCTTAGCCTTTTTTCTGCATCTCTTTCA
Organism: Macrobrachium nipponense; assembly: GCF_015104395.2. Lineage (NCBI taxonomy): Eukaryota > Metazoa > Arthropoda > Malacostraca > Decapoda > Palaemonidae > Macrobrachium > Macrobrachium nipponense. The sequence goes on along the minus strand of NC_087205.1, from coordinate 7,063,504 downwards.
GTTTACTCAAGTCAGATCTCATCACCAAGATTTGCTTTTCCAGTCGCCTTTTCCAAGGAGGTTGCTGTGTTATTATTATTATTATTATTATTATTATTATTATTATTATTATTATTATTATTATTATTATTAGCAAACTGACCCATCAACGATGGGTGATAAAATACGGGTGCAGAAGTGAAAAATTTATATGTACTATTTGTTCAGCAATATTAAAATAAGTGCGATTTTTATACATACCTACTACAGAACCTCTTTGTACACAATATTATCAGTTTGTCCACAACTTAATTTCAAGTTGGCAGAGTCAGTTGCTCTGCTCATCGCCACATACAGTTGGCCATGCGTGAACATGGGTGACGGCAGAAACACACCAACACGATCCAAAGTCTGGCCCTATGACTTTGTTGCAGTGAATGAGAAGGCCAGGATCAGAGGAATCCGGGGGATGAACAGAAGTTTGCCAGTGTGAGGGCCTGTTGCTATCACTGCATCAATGACGTGGGAGTTTAGCTCCATGACGGTGTACCTTGTTCCGTTGCAATGTCCATTGGCAGGATCGAAATTCCAAAGCAACAATACCGGCCAGTACTTCATCAACTTTATTTTGTGCACTGGCAGTCCCAATGGATTTAAGTTATTCAAAAAATCTTGCAGATATTGATGATAATTTTCATCTTCATTGTGTCTGAGCTGAAATATTCGCGACTTTCTCCGGGGAAGTTGTACAGAAATTATGTATGAAAAATCGTAAAGTAACTAAGTCTACGGGAATAACCAGCCTCGTTTCACGGTTAGAAACAGCTCCGTTTCAGGGAATCCCTTCTCACCCCCACCCCCTACAAAGGGGTAGGTTGGATGAAACCCCATTACAAACCATCTTAGATGTCCCCACCATAACCCTGCCAAGTTTCATGGCCATCTGACCAGCCGTCTGGCCGTGATTGAATGACAGACAGACAGACATTACGCCCATTATAGTATGACTAGCAAACTTACCCATCTATGAAGGGTGATAAAATACAGGTGCAGAAGTGAAAGATTTATATGTACTATTTGTTCATCAATATTAAAATAAGGGCGATTACAGGAATAGTCCCTCTCTCTCTCTCTCTCTCTCTCTCTCTCTCTCGTAATGTAATTCAAGGGACGATCGCTGAACGCAAGAGAAATTCTTATTCATTTTGTTGTTGTTTCCCCTCTTTTAATGATATTTCTCTCTCTCTCTCTCTCTCTCTCTAAAGTAAGTGAAGGGACGAACAATGAATGTAAAGAAGTTCGTATTCATTATTGTTCTCTCTCTCTCTCTCTCTCTCTCTCTCTCTCTCTCTCAATGTAAGTCAAGTAACGAAGACGGCGATGGGTTTATCGGATTACTTAGCTCTCAAATCACAAATTATCTCCTCTCTCTTTATTTTTCGATAGCAAGATAAAATGATAAAATTGTAGTGCATTAATGTCGTTAAATGGCTCTCTCTCTCTCTCTCTCTCTCTCTCTCTCTCTCTCTCTCTCTCTCTCTCTTGTCAGTGACTTTCATTTACCGGAACAGGGATCTTGATTGGTTCGTTTCTTTGTCAATTACTTTGCACGGTGATACGAATAATAAAGTATCTTTCTTTTCATAATGTTACTGCAAAGACGCAACTTGTATGTCAGTGCGTTATGGCTACTGATAAATGCTCTTATGATCCTGTGTTTTACAAAAAAGAGTAGAAAGTAGGAACTTGTCAGTTTCCTTTTTATTATGTCCATTGGCAGGATCGAAATTCCGAAGCAACATTACCGGGCAGTACTTCTTCAACGTTATTTTGTGCACTGGCAGTCCCGATGGATTTAAGTTATTAAAAAAAAAAATATTGCAGATATTGATGATAATTTTCATCTTCTGTTGTGTCCGAGCTGAAATATTCGCGACTTTCTCGGGGAAGTTGTACAGAATTATGTATGAAAAATGTAAAGAAACTAAGTCAACGGGAATAACCAGCTTCGTTTCACGGCCATAAACAGCTCCGTTTCAGGGAAATCCCTTCTCACCCCCACCCCCCCTACCCCCTACAAAGGATGGGGTTAGGTTGGATGAAACCCCATTACAAACCATCTTAAGGGTCCCCACCATAACCCTGCCAAGTTTCATGCCCATCTGACCAGCCGTTTGGCCATGACAGACAGACAGACAGACAGACAGACATTACGCCCACTATAGTATGAAGTATGACTAGCAAACTTACCCATCTACGATGGGCGATAAAATACGGGTGCAGAAGTGAAAAATTTATATGTACTATTTGTTCAGCAATATTAAAAATAAGGGCAAATACTAATGAGTCCTCTCTCTCTCTCTCTCTCTCTCTCTCTCTCTCTCTCGTAATGTAGTTCAAGGACGATCACTAGCATGAAATTCTTATCCATTGTTGTTTCCCCTCTTTTAATGATTTCATTCTCTCTCTCTCTCTCTCTCTCTCTCTCTCTCTCTCTCTCTCTCTCTCTCTCTCTCTCTTTTTCTCCTTTAAGTAAGTGAAGGGACGATCGATGAACATAAAGAAGTTCGTATTCATTATTGTTTACCCTCTTTTAATGATTCTCTCTCTCTCTCTCTCTCTCTCTCTCTATCTTCCTCTCTCTCTCTCTCTGTCAATGTAAGTAACAAGTAACGAAGGCGGCGATGGGATTATCGGATTACTTAGCCCTCAAATCACAAATATCTCTTTCTTTCTCTTTATCTCTCATTTTTTCGATAGCAAGATAAAATGATAAAATTGTAGTGCATTAATGTCGTTAAATAAATAAATGGCTCTCTCTCTCTCTCTCTATCTCTCTCTCTCTCTCTCTCTCTTGTCGGTGACTTTCATTTAACGGAACAGATCTTGATTGGTTCGTTTTCTTTGTCAATTACTTTGCACGGTGATACGAATAATAAAGTATCTTTCTTTTCATTATGCTACTGCAAAGACGCAACTTGTATGTCAGTGATAAATGCTCTTATGATCCTGTGTCTTCCAAAAAAGAGTAGAAAGTAGGAACTTGTCAGTTTCCTTTTTATTATGTCCATTGGCAGGATCAAAATTCCGAAGCAACATTACCGGGCAGTACTTCCTCAACGTTATTTTGTGCACTGGCAGTCCCGATGGATTTAAGTTATTAAAAAAATCTTGCGGATATTGATAATAATTTTCATCTTCTATTGTGTCCAAGCTGAAATATTCGCGACTTTCTCCGGGGAAGTTGTACAGAAATTATGTATGAAAAATCGTAAAGTAACTAAGTCTACGGGAATAATCAGCCTCGTTTCACGGCCAGAAACAGCTCCGTTTCCGGGAATCCCTTCTCACCTCCCCCCTACAAAGGAGGGGGTTAGGTTGAATGAAACCCCATTACAAACCATCTTAGGAGTCCCCACCATAACCCTGCCAAGTTTCATGGCCATCTGACCAGCCGTTTGGCCGTGATTGAATGACAGACAGACTGACAGACAGACAGACATTATGCCCATTATAGTATGATTATATTCTAGCTCGAGTTTTTTCTCGGCTTATTTAATTTTAGTTATAATCACACCTAGAAATTCGAGAAATAATCCGAATTATTATAATTATAACTTTCACCACACTAATCAAATTGCAATATAGAAACTAGAATTGTTCTGTGTTTCTTGGAAGATCCACGAACAACTCTTAATTTGGAATATATCGATAGCGAGATTAGATTGCAAGAATGGGTACACATATATAGGGACCTTTTCCTCTTTGTTAGATGACCACACGCGCGCCTGAATTATAGACAAAACTTTCGTGAAACTCTCGCAGGGAATTTTTCGTGGGTTGCCATTGCACGTTTTAAATTACGATCGGAAAATTGCGCAAGTTCGTGAATTATAAGGGACGTAATACCCCATTCGTTTTCTCGGATATTACCGGTGTTTCTTTTGGGTCGCATTCCCTGTGTTTTTGGGTGGCATTACTCCATTTGTGCGCAGTTTGCTTTTGGCGGTTTGTAACCTTTGTAACTCCGTGTGTGCGTAGTTCACTTTTGGCGGTTTGTAGCCTTTGTAACTCCGTGTGTGCGTAGTTCACTTTTGGCGGTTTGTAACCTTTGTAACTCCGTGTGTGCGTAGTTCACTTTTGGCGGTTTGTAACCTTTGTAACTCCGTGTATGCGTAGTTCACTTTTGGCGGTTTGTAGCCTTTGTAACTCCGTGTGTGCGTAGTTCACTTTTGGCGGTTTGTAACCTTTGTAACTCCGTGTGTGCGCAGTTCACTTTTGGCGGTTTGTAACCTTTTTAACTCCGTGTGTGCGCAGTTCGCTTTTGGCGGTTTGTAACCTTTGTAACTCCGTGTGTGCGCAGTTCACTTTTGGCGGTTTGTAGCCATTGCAAAATGAAGTGCTACTAATTATGATTACAGCATCTGCTGCTTCAGTAATTGTTAGTTACAGAATTGCCCTTTATGAAATGGCGTGACGTTAATTGCGAGTTCCGTTGTTCATCCCTGCTAATATATTTGTATATTTAAGAATTATATTCGAGTTGAAAAAGATTAATATGTGAATATTTTAAAAGATTTGTCACCAGGAGGAGTTGTATTACCAATTGGTGAATTTTGGCTTACATAGCTCGGTAATTGTGAAACTAGATTTTAGCAGCTAATCAGTTAATGTGTGCCGAATGGTTTTAGCATTCATTGGTGGCTCCAAGTGTTTTAACTCTTTCATTCTGTCATTTGACTTTTGGGATGAAGATGCCAGTCGGATGAGCGGTGCTGATGACGCTTATCGATTAAAAGTGCAGATATTGAAAGTCATTTCAATACTTAGATTTGTGAATGTGGTTATTGTGTTTCACCTTGTTTTATTAATCTCTTATGTTGACAACGTTGCCTGGGGTCTGTTTGCAACAAGGCGCTAGGTTTTACTGGCTTGTTTACTTACGAGGTTTTATTCATCAGGCAATGCCATTAAACCTATGATCCAGCCTTCTCTTTTCTGTTATGAGTTTTGAAATTCTTTAATTTATTGAATTATGATTAATTGTGATTTTTTCCTGGTGATTAAATCATGCAATTTATTCAGTATTTTGCAGATCAATTTATTTTTTTCTCGAAGTGAACCAGCTTCGTGACTGTATTGTTTGAATTTGTAAATCGATCAGTCTGTATACACCATACATATGTATTATATAATTTTTGTAATCTATATGTGTGTGCGTGTATCATCAAAAGATATTCCCTAATGATAATTACAAAAGAAAACCTTTTAGAAATTGTCTGCACATTTTTTTTGTCATGGTTGTCTGAAATTAAAAACTGATTACATCATACTCCTTCAAAATGGCGACCGATCCTTAACAAGCCAAAGGTTATATTTTTGTATTCTGACTTTTGACTTTATTTTAGTTGCAACGTTAAAGGATGCTTTTTCACTCCCTTGGCCATGAGAGAGAGTCTCTCTCTCTCTCTCTCTCTCTCTCTCTCTCTCTCTCTCTCACGCCTTTTAAACCTGTCAAATGCCCAGGCGTGTGTAATCAACCGGAATTACTCGGTAAGAAATGAACCGAGGCGCTTAGTGGAGAAATTGTGGTCTTGAAGCAAAGCACTTTTTACCCCGAAAGCATTGAACATGTTTCCCTTCTCAGTGCAGAGGAGGTGAATGTTATCAGTAAATATTTGCTCCTGATACGACGACTCCGGCTCTTTCATACTTCACAGCGTGGCTGTGCGATGTTATGCGATATGTATGTGTTTGTTTGTACGTACGTACGCATGTAAGAATGAACTCGAGGAAATGTTCCGATTTTTATTTTCCGTGGTTGTCACCCCACCGTTTTATACTGTTTTATACTGGGATGTATATTGTCTATTTTGTAACTTTCTTACATTCTTACATACACAATAAATTGTGTTTGATTATATCTTATACATTTAATTTTATTTTTAAAAAATCTATAAATAAGACGCCTCAATTTTAGCAGAATTCAAAATGAAGTAAAAGCAGGTCATATTTTGTTCTAGAACGCAGTACCGGATCAGATTTTATATTCAGTAAGTACTGACAACTTAATATGGTCAGAACTTTGAAACTCCTGCATTTAGAACATGAAGATGTATTACTTATAACACTTATAATTGAGATTGTGAACAAAAATCCTGAAAAGTGTCCTTCTTTATTTAAAAAAAAAATGGCGTACAACCTGTAAAAGCATTATATTCGGGTACCTCCCAAAAAATGATGTCTTCAGAACAAGAGAAATTGCGTATAGAAAGTAGCTGTTATCATAAATAACAAGTAGATATTGTATCCATCCGAAGACTAATTACTTTGCGTAATTAGTTTTGGACGAAAAAGACCATTAGATGCCGCTGTTATCCAGAGGAGAAAATGATATCCCGAAATGTTGTAGAATAATTTTTTGATGGTTAACTACCACAACCTTTGTAGATATTAAATGCTTTACGAACAACGCTTGGTCTTTGGACCTCATCAGAATCGTAAGGAATAAGGAGAGGGAAATAAAATAAAATGTTATTATCCCCACAGTCTCAACAACCAAATCATTTCCCCTGGCTTAAATGCTTTGGCAGATTTTTTAATTTTTGACTTAATTTGAGGCGAATGACTTTAATGCAACAAGAAAGAAAAAAAAACAATAATTTTCAAGCCATTTTTTTGGGTTCTGGTGTTCATTTCTTTCAACTGTAATTTTTTTGAGTGAGTAAAGTGTCCATAATTTTTATTTGCCTTCAGAGATTGGCTTTACAATCTCTTCGCTGGGGACGGTGGTCGGGTAATAACTTTCCATTGGGCCATTTAGCGTCCCAATTCGAGGACAATCACCATTTTAAGCCGGTATGATAATCAAGGGAAATTTAGTTAAATAGATTACCTTTGTTTTTCGTCGTACATTACAACTACATATACATGTATTCAACTCGGAGCGATTTATTAGTTTTTTTTTTTTTTTTTTTTTTAATTCCCTTTGCATAACTGACAGTCATGTTTATTCATACAATCGACGAGCGTCTTTGTTGCCTGCGTATTTTTTTGTTGTCGAAATGGAAAGTGGAACGACGGAACCCAATTCCGTTGCTCTACGGCAGGTTGCAACTCCGCTGTGCGGCAGAGCGCTCAGAAGTAAATGCTGTTGTAATTGGGTAAATTATATTTTCCGGAGTTCGGACGGAAATGAGAGTGGAATACTTTTTTTCTTTTTTTTTTTTTCCCAAGAATTTCTCAGTCTTTATCTTTTGTCATTGTTATTGGTGCTGTGAGATTTGTAAGCAGTGGTTCAAGCATTAACGTGGGTAGTTGTGGTCGTTATATTTATATATGTGTATATATATATATATATATATATATATTATATATATATATTACTATTATAGAATTTAGAATTTTAAGGGTTTCCTTGGTTGATGGTATAGGAGGATTCTAGTGCATGCAACCTATTAGTGCATTCATGCTCACTGACTCGTATTACTTTTGGTTTTCATAATACAAAAACAATACATTTGTGTTATTTATTTAACAAAGTTTAACCAGATCGCCGAGGCAGTAGGATGTGACGTGGGTGGCAGCGATTGTTGTTGTTGTTTGAGATTTAGCTGGCCTTATGCCAGCACGGGCTCTTGCTACTAGAGCAGCCCGTATACTTGCTGATCCCACCCACGCCCAGTAGCGTTCAGCGTTGGGTTGTGCCAACCCACCTCAAAAGTAAACAAGTGTTTTATCGTAATGGGTTACAAGGAGGCCTGAATGTTTACGAAATGATTGAGTGCATAGTAAAGCGAGATATCTGGAATTTTTTGCAAGGAGGTTTTTTTTTTTTAGAGAGAGAGAGAGAGAGAGAGAGAGAGAGAGAGAGAGAGAGAGAGAGAGGGTTTGTAGCTGAGAAGATTTGCAACTATAAAGTGAAACAGCAGTTGTTTGTAATCGCTCCTGCCTCACGTTATATAAATTCTCTCTCCACAAGGAGACCTTTTGGCCAGAAATCACCTCAGCGCAAGTCGCCTCAAGTGAAAATATAGCGTGAAATAACAGTGCAATACCTCAGCAGTATTCCGCCCAGCACAACAGTGGTACTCCGGTCGCAAGAAAAACAGACTAACCTTTCACCGAAGTTTCCTTTTTGGGATTCCGCATTCCACTTACAGCTTCGGTATCATCAACAAGATTGCAGCAACGGTCCAGATAAAACTTGTGGCAAATTCTGTTGAAAATGAGCAGATCATAATATTTCCACACTGGCTGCTGGGAGACTTCCCTGTTATTGACGGTGAACAGGAAATATAATTAATTTTCCCGTGTTTTTGCTGATCTTGTAGATATTCGTACTTTCAATAGGATGTAATAATATTCTGGCCTTGTTTTGTATAGTTTTGTGTGTTTATATTATTATAATCGCCTATTATGCAATTACAGTAAATAAGATGCGCAGTATTATACCGTCACCTTTTTTCCCTTTTTTTTCAATTGCTATTACCACCAACACGCAGTTCTTGAGTCTTTGTATGTCGTCTGTCACCAACAGTTGTGTATACTCGTAAGCAACAATTGTTTGCCTTCAGTCTTTCCGTGTAACTCTTACGATGTGTTTGTTAGACGGAAGTTTTCTCAATAAATTCCGGGGAAATCTGTCAGCGTGTTTTTTGCATCAGCTCTTGGAAATGTTGACTTTGTGGCCACTGTTGTTTGGCGGAAAACTTTCATTCTGAAGATTGTTCAGTAAATACAAATAGTTCAGTTTCTTTTAAGAGAGAAGTCAATGTATATCTCCTCTTTTTTTTTCTTCTTTTTTTTCCATGGGTCGTTTTTTTCCTTACAATGGGTCGTTTTTTTCCCTTACCACAGGTCGTTTTTTTCCCTTACCATGGGTCTTTTTTTCCTTACCTTGGGTCACTTTTTTTTCCCTTACCATGAGTTTTTTTTTTTTTTCTCTCCTTAACATGGGTCTTTTTTTTTCTTTCTCTCCTTACCATGGGTCTTTTTTTTTTTCTTACCATGGTCGTTTTTTCCTTACCATGGGTCGTTTTTTTTCTAACCATGGGTCGGTTTTTTTTTTCTTTACCATGGGGCGTTCCTGGCATTTTTTGGGAACTTTTTGTAACGGGATCTCAGCCTCGACTTGGGACAGAAAATTGCAAACATAAGTAGTTTCGTTTCCTTTAATTTGAAACAAAAGCCCCACTGTCTCACTCCTTGGTCCTAGACCTAGTAGTTTTCTTAAGGTGAGTTTACACTAGGCTTCACCCCACTCTGTATGTGTAAGACTCATCACCAACTCCTCTCAAATTCTTGTTAGCCCCGCCTACTGGACTGCTCATCAAGAGTCACGCCACACCACTAAGTCACCCTAATGAGCACTCCAGTAGGCGGGGCTAACAAGAATTTGGGAGGAGTTGGTGACGAGTCTTACGCATGCAGCGTGGGGTGAAGCCTAGTGTAAACTCACCTTTAGATGTTTTCTTCAGATGTTTTTTCCTCCTCGATACGGTCGTCAGAAGAGGGAGTGTTTCGATATCTGCCATCTCGGTTTTCTCCAAAGCCATCCCTTTTTCAGGGGAAACTGTTCCTTGGATTTCTTGACTCTTCTCATCTGTCAGAGAGGTTATGTAGTTTGGTTTCCATAAAGAAAAATAAACGTAAAAGCAATTTATAAACATTCGTTCATTAGCTTTCACGTAATACTGTGACATACATGTATGTATGTCACAGTATTAAATGAAAGCTAATGAACGAATGTTTATAAATTGCTTTTACGTTTGTTTTTCTTTATGGAAAAATTCTTGCTTTTAAATAATTCCTGTTTGATCTGGATGTATGATTTACGTAATCGTTTCATGTATTGTAATTTCTATCGACGAGGGATAGATGTACTTGATTGGTAGAGGGCTGAATTTTATGACGCGTTTTTGTAGTTTTAAGTATTTTCAAGGTCTTCAGTAAATTTTTGATAATGCTTTCATGTTTGGATTTTATAGCATTTTATTTTGGACAAAGTTTCACTCGTATTTCTGAACCAGTATGATACTACATGGCATGATCAAATGTGTATATGGAATAAATTTATTCACCTAAGCACCAACCGTATTCTTAGCATGTAAATCAAACTAGATTTCTTAATATTATAGCGGTTATAAACATCAGTCTAGATTCTTCTGGAATATTATAATTTATATTTGCAAATGATATATTTCTGACGTTGATGACCACGATAGTCTTTTATCAAGAGTGAAATATCAGTCAGTCATATATTTCCCGAATATCTGTCATGCTTAGGTAGTTCTTCCCCGTCGCTAATTTCTGATTCGCTAGGATTACAGTATTGGCCAGATAAAGGCGTGAATTTGCACCGCTCCTTTGATTAGCTGATCCACCAGGCTTTGCTGTTTTGATCTTTGACGCCATCTTAGATGTCCACACTTTGAAGCTTAGGTTTGCTGGGTGTGCATTGGACCCTGCTGCCTCGGCCAGGAAGACTGCATTGAACTTTAAATGACGTTTGATTCAGAGGAGAGTTTTTACCTTTGTTCTTAGAGGGACACCTTGAATTTCGAACCGTAATGTGAGTCGTTCCCGGCTACAGCAGACCGCTTATATACATGACTTAGCAACCGTTATTTATTTATTTATTTATTTATTTTAATACTCTATGTTTAAAACTCCCCTTATACTCAGGGTTAGAAACGCCACGAATGTCTACCTACATTCTTGTTACATGGCAGAGTTACGTTGATATATACTGGATTAAAAATGTGTTCTTGTTTCATATAAAATGTGGCTTTAGAAATTTTTTATCATTAGTTTGTAAATTAACATGTCTTTGATTTTGATGGTGAACTAACATCATTTTGCAGACTTATCTCTTTATTTCTCTTTTGTAGAGTAAATTATCACAATAACACGCGCACGTAGTTTTCCGTAATTAATATGAAACTTCAAGGAATATTAACGGAAAAACCTTTCGCATGAGCTTTGTCTTGTATCGTCAAGAGTTGTGGCAACACTGCAATTATGAAAATTCTTCAACTCGTCTGTTATACCAGCCGTGAAAATTAAAAATACGGGACAGTTTCTCTCTCTCTCTCTCTCTCTCTCTCTCTCTCTCTCTCTCTCTCTCTCTCTCTACTTTTCAGAAGTCCTCCGCAAGTTTTAAAAGTTATAACATTAAGCTTCACGACTGCGTGTTCCCTCGACACTTCTGTCTCCTTAACCCAAATTACTGTGGTTCCTGGTGCCAGGACCACCTCCTTCCCCGTATCACCTCCATTTCTTCGCCTTTTGTTCTTGGGAATGAAACGCTCGCTTTGTATGCCGTCCTCACCAGGTTCATTAACCATTTTTACCCCTCATGCTGCAGTGATATGCTCATTTGAAAAAGAATTCCTTAGAGGTTAATATAAGAGGTGGATAAGAGAATTTGTATAAAAAAAAAAATTGTATGAAATGGTCTGCTCTTTATTATGAAAAATGAACTTTGAAGAAGTTATTCGGTTCACTTATCTTGTATAATAGCTTTGTTCTGAGGCTGGAAATATATTATCTTTGATCATTACAATGAAAGATATTACTGGGAGAACGCCTTTCTCCGCCAGATAAAGGAATAAGCGTAAAACATCATAAGCAATTTTTCTCATCCAATAATATATGGCCTTACAGAATTCCATTGAAATTCATTTGTAACGTTGTGAAATATCCTCATCTATAACTTTATGAGATATCTTGTGCACAGAAAAAAAAGTAAAAAAAAAAAGGATCATGTCGAGATTAGCGAACGCACTATTTTTCAAGACAATATTATATACTACTTTTATTTATGTATATATAAAACAGTGTGGTATAATATTGTCTTGAAAAATAGTGGGTACGCTAATCTTGACATGATCCTAAAAGAAGCAAACTAACAGACAGGTCTCTAAATGATTCCTTCAGATAAAAAAAAAAAAAGTAACCGTGGTATGGATTTACGTATTGTATTGTATGGAAAATTTAACTTTGCACGTCTCAAATTTTGCTGCAAAACTCATTTTGCTAAAGAAAGGTGTTTTTTTAAGCAGCGTTTGAATGTTGAAAAATTTTCCCGAGACGTTTAGATTTTTTTTCTTTTTTAAATCGTCGTCTTCAAACCAATTTTTAATGATAGAGTATTATACCTAATTTATGACTTTTCTAGCTTTGGAGATACCTGTAGTAACTGAGCAGGTGCACACACCCCTCCTACCCCCTCTACCACCCCTTTACCCCACCCCCATCCCAATCACCACCTCATTGGGCTCGATGCTGATGTTGCTATGGTCACGAGTCCTTGAGGCGTCGAACCTAGGTTTATGGTTGCGTTACAAGGCGCGCTGTCTTAATAGTATGCAGCCTTGAACCTCTAACCTGTGTATGTCTGTGTTTTATGAGCAAAAGGAGGTATCCGGATACGGCACATTATTATTATTATTATTATTATTATTATTATTAATTTGGAAGATGAACCCCAATCATATGGAACAAGCCCACGAGGCCGTTGACTTGAAATTCAGGCTTCCAAGGAATATGGTGGTCATTAGAAAGAAATATCATAAGGTAATGGGAGTCCAGAAAGAAGAGATGATTTATTAAAAAAGTAAAAAAAAAATAACCAATGAATAAGATGATATATAAAAATGTAAGTAAATTATTAAAATACAATATGGTCTCTATTTACATTTTTTATCCATTTTGGATCGTGTGGTTTAGTTTCGAAGTCGTCACCAGAGTTTTTTTTGTTTTGATATCAGGCATCGAGAGGAGAAAGATCCTCATTAAGAAAAAAAATGCTCCTCAAGGCACTGAACATGATTCGGATATGATATTCATTTGTTGCCCTTATAAATCAATAGCGGGAATTAATAGAACGTGTTGAAAATGTACTATCCAAGAACAGACTGTGAGAACTGTTAAAAGTTTATGAAGATTGCATAGTTGGCATATACTGCGTATAAAGTGTAAGAGTAATGTGTTTTATATTACGTTACTCGGTGATTTACGTCCACTAAGACTTAGTGAAATTGTAATTTTTTCATATTTAATATAGCAGTACGAAGTCATTGTATTTTTAACTATAGTAGATTCACATCACCCGTGCATTTGATGTCTAGGCCAGTCCTTACGACGCTCCTGATTGGCTGTTGATAATAAGCCAATGACAGGGCTGGAAACTCTCAGCCTCTCTCGAGAGTTCATATAGGCAGGATGCATGTTCCACCTCCCCTGAGGGATGCTGTTGAAAGACGTATCCCTCAGGAGGTGGAATATGCATCCAGCCTATGTGATCTCTTGAGAGAGACTGAGAGTTTCCAGCCCTGTGGTTGGCTTATCAACAGCCAATCAGGAGCGTCGTAAGGGACTGGCCTAGACATCAAATGTACCGGAGATGTGAATCTACTATAGCTTCGTATGATTCATAGAATCCATCAATATGATACATGTCTGAATTAGGACGAAAATAAAAAGGAGCACAATGGTATCATTTAACATAAACATTACTAAAGGAGCAAGCAACGTAGGTGTGCCCAGGAATGAAGCCGACACCCTCATCCCAAAAATGTATACTTAGACATTTTAAAGCTGACTTTAGGAGTTGTCTACGAGCTGCAGTGGTTGTCAGTGTTGTCCAGAACGCTAAGAGAGAGTGAGTGAGTATTACCAGTGAAATATTTTATATTTTAGGACGAATCAAGAAAAAGACTAGGGACTTAATCCAACGGAATTCTGTAATTATACACATATATATGTGTGTGTGTACTTGTACTGTGTGTGTGTGTGTGTATATATATATATATATATATATATATATATATATATATATATATATATATATATTATAGGGCTTGTGCCTTGTATGATAAGGCGCCCTATGAGGTAATGTTAGACTAGCGATAATCTATACGCTAAGTCGGTTGGTATTGCACTTCCATCTTCAATGGAGTGTCTGGGGTTTTGTAGATCACTTACGAAGTCGGTATTATCTTTACGACGATGTGTTAAACTCATGGTTCGGTGAGGTTCTTGTAGAAAACACAAGGTATAAAAATAGATATTCTTCTGAAGTTTTACATGATGAAGATCAGGTATGATCGTACAAGTCTTCTATGACGATAGCTTGATCGCTTCTGCCAATGATGATGGCTAATCCTATTCCTCTACATGATAAAGCTTAGGTAAAGAGGTACAGGTCTTCTAATGACGATAGCTAACTCTGTTCTGCCTGTCTACCATCTCTGTTACAAGTTATGAAGGAACAGACAGTAGTTCGAACATATGAACATACTATCAGATGACATAGTTTCATACGAAACACACAATCGAATGAGACACGCTACAGATCACGTAGGCCGTTTGAATAATAGGTCGCGGGTAGTGTCTCAAGCAGGGAGCTTGGACTAATGTTTATAAACAATGAATGACTACAGGTGACGGCATGTTATCTTAGCCTACATACTTATTGTATACGTCATCTTTAGCGTCTCTAGTCTGATCACATTCCTGCAAGCAATCTGGTTGACCTCTTTAGTTTTAGACTTTTATATATATGGACTAACATTCCATATTTTTATTATGTAAACACTTACATATATACATATACATACACATATATACTTATATATATACTTATATACTTATATATATATTGTTACGTATATAGGGCCTTGAGAGAAGCTAGATACGTAAACGGAAGTAATTTAGGGATTTCAAGAGGGAATTGCTTGAACTTACCGTAAACTGATTATTATTGATTTCTTTCTTTAGAGGGAAGGTCGCCAGAAAACTCAGCTCGTTACTTTAAAACTATTTATTTACAAAAAAGGCCCGTGCTGGCCTGGAGAAAAGTTAAATGATATTGGCCCCCACGTTGGGGCTTATAGTCTCATTCAATTCAAGCTGATTTTCATTCACTTGGGTTAATGCACACTTGCGGCAGAGAGACGGCACGTGACTCATGGAATCTGGAAAAGAATCCCAGATTAAACGAGATAAAAGGAAAAATGACTTCTTGCTTTGATTAATTAATTCTCTAATACTGGGGAGAAGGAACTTTTAAGGTTTCACTGAAGTATGCAATGACTCCATTGGTCTGGGACGATCACACACAAGGGGAAGCATGCGGCCATGAGGCAGTGAGAGGGAACAAAGGGATGAATTCCTTTTGTCGCTGGAAATTGATTGGGGGAGAATGAGGATCACAATGATAATAGGTTGGGAGAGACTGGCAATATGCTGTTCCACAAGACGTACCTGGATGTCGTGTTCAGTGTGGACCTTTGAAGAAAATGTGGCTCTTTGTAGGAAAGTATGGGGGCCCCTTGTCTGAGGCCTGGGTCATCGGCGCGCCACTCACGCCTGGGTAGGCCTAAAGGAAGGCCAGGTAATTTGACCTCTGTCCGAGATCACGTCTCGCAGCCGACTGAGACAGAATTCAGTTGGGTTGCTTGGGGGTTGGAGGTCAGCTTAACCCCCCACGATCAAGGCAAACAAATCCTGGAAAAAACAAGCATACAGCCAGCAGAGGGGTCACAGGAAAGAGAGCTTAAGGTATAGGTCTAAGAAGTACCAATCTGCCTACACCCTTCCCTTTTGAGATACGTCCTACAGCTGATAAAAGACTCTTTTCCCCCAACTGGGGAACTTCCTATCTCTAGCTGGCGTTTGGGTTTTGGGGTTTCCCGCGGTTACTAAAAATCAGCTGATATTCTAAAGAAATGGCTGCCGTTTTCCAAATCAAATTATTTAGTTAATTGCGGGGTAGACGAACGATCTATAAACGTCACAGCTCCCCCTGTTAAGAAGGCATTCTCCCTTTCGGGTGTGAAGGTCTTGGCTTAAATAAATTGATCGTCTCGACTACCCCGTTCTCCTATTCCAATTTGAAGTTTTTTTTTGAGCAGGGATACAGCTAACTACAGTGGCCTACCTAACTTATAGGCAAAGATGCTAAGTGTACTAACTTAATATAGTGATGTAGTCTAGCCTAATAAATAACTAGGTTGTCTTGTGACGACAGTCTACTCTACCCTTAGATAAGGTTACTTGAAAATTCTACTTGCTACTAACCTAATGCCCTGGTACTAAATCATTAGCCTAACCTACTCAATACAGTTAAATGAAGACGCAATCATTCCAGAGTGTGGTACGCACAGCAGTAGTTCAGCGACGGAACTGTTAAAATACATAATGAGAGGTAATGATGCGTGGGGATGATGAGTGGTTAATTGACCAGGAGGGAAATGCAATGAGGTAATTATATTTAAGTGAGGGTTAGTATTACAATGGCTAGGGGTTAGAGGGTTAGTGCTACTGGCAGAGATCAGGCTGGGCTACCTTCTCTAGGTAGGTGCCAGGATCATTCTGCAAATGAATGCGACACTGTACCTCGGGCACAGGTGTCAAGGAGAGCATGTGGCTCTTTTGTGTTTAGTTTGTTAATGATTGGTTACGTCCCTTCTTCTTCTTCTTCTTATTCCTCCAGGACCTGGCTATACCAGTCCTAGGAGTAGACGGAGGCACAGACTCTGGGGAAAGGCCAGAAACGCCGGCAGGAGCAGAGGCAGTGGTAGCCTGAGGGATTTCAGGAGAACACCCTACTTCGGTATCTGCAGCAACCGTCGTAGAGGTGGAACCTACTGCAGGGGAGGCCCTCACTCCGGCTGCTGCGACAGCCGTCGTAAGGGAAAACTCCAGGCTGACTCCTGGTCGGGCAGTTCCTGGCTTTCCAGAGGAGGTATGAAGGTGAGGTCTGCCGGAGGTTCATCCTCGGGCGACAGTGGTGAAGGTGAAGAAGACTCATGGACTTTGGATTGGCCATGGGCCGCGGTAAGCTCCATGCCTGTAGGAGGATCCTTGGGTAGGTTAGGCGCCGGCACTAGCTCGGGGCCAGGCGCAGAAGTCAAGTTCTGTGGTGGCTCTACGTCCAGGCTGGACGGAGCTTGGCACTGCTCAGTGCTGCCAATGGCACTGGCAGAGAGTTGAGGTCGACTGGACCTGTGCGGGTACGGGAGGAGGTGCAATACCTCTCAGCGTGCCCTTGGAAATGGGAGACAGAGGCTCCTGTCTCTTGTTGAAGGCTAGGCCTTGTGGAAAATGGACAGTGTCCGCTGCTGGTAGTTTGCTAGGGCACCTAGGCCAATTAGTAGAGTGCCCTATTACGTTACAGGTTTTGCAACGGAACTGCGAATGGTCAATCTCCCTCCTTGGTAACGGGGGAGACTGTTGGTGGACATACTTCCTAGAGGAAGTAGAATTTCGATGACTCCTTGCTTTGGAGTGATTTGTTGTGGGGTTAGGACCCCTAGGCTTTTTGGAATGCGAGGGAGACTTCATGTCTTGCCCTAGGAGGAGGTCGTAACCTCTGGAAGTAGCTTGCAACTGCAAGGGTACAAATTCTGGAAAAAGTGAGGTCTGGTGACCCTCAATTGGACGGTTGGAAGGATCAGTTTAATGTGATTGATACCTTCAATGGTGATCAATCGACGTCTATCAACGTTAGCCCCTCGGGGGATTCGGTCTTCCCGTATCAGGGAGATTTGAGCGCCAGAGTCGTCGTAGGCTCTGACGTGGCTTGGCTGATAATGGCTTTGGAGGGGCTGCGACGGTTATAGGGCCCTTAGCTGGGGGTCCTAGAGAAGAAGGATTGGTGACGGCCATTGCGATGGCATAGGAATATTAAAATTTGCGCACCCTCCATAGTTGGCAGACATGTGGACCCTTGCGGCCCACAGTCTCGGCAGAACGTGTTCCAGAACCTCTTCCGTGGCACTGGATGATAAGACCGAGATGGCCCACAGGTTGCGAATTGTGGAGTCACCAAGGCTGGCAGGTTGCTCTGGCACAGGTGAAACGTCCTCTGTTGGATCACCCTCGGAAACAAGTCCGGGGTCAACTGGTGGGCTTACCTCTTCCAAAGGGGAGGAGGTAGGCGGTAAAGTGGTAAGAGGCTGAGATGGTGCGGAAGAAACTTCGGGCTCTGACACTGGGTCAGGGCCAGGTTCGCAAATAGACAGGATGTCGGGGACATCGGAGGCACTAGCCTCTGAACCTAAAATTGAGGTGTGGTTATCTGGCAGGCTGCAGGTGTCCGGTGCATCTGGTAGTGGGAGCTGCGTCCAGGGGAGATACGGCTTTAGTAGATCTCGGCCCAATATCACCTGATAAACATCATGAAATTGGTCAACTACGCCCAGGCGGCACAATGTGGTTTTCCCTGGTCTCCTGGTCCAGAAAGGGCATTTCCACATTCAGAAGGCCCGAAGGAACAGAATAGAGGTTACCGTCAATCCATTCAAACTGAATTTCTTCGTTCGTCTGGATTTTGGCACCCCTAGGCAATGCCTTTCTGGAAAATAAGGGAGACCTGGGCTTCGGTGTCGGCCATGACTTGTACCCACTGATAGGCCGTAGGAGACTGTTCATCAGGCAGGGCTACATGGTAGCCTTGGAGAAGTTCACCCTGGAAGCTCTCCTCCCAAGGTAGAGACCGACTTGGGCACTGGTCGGAATCCACAGCATGCCCACGCACACAACAAGTGGTGCAGAACCTCCGCAACCACTTCTTACCGGGAGTCCAGCTCCATGTCTGGGGCTTGGAAACTAGCAGAGAGATTGCGTCATCTAGGAGAGCTAGCTCATGCTTTCTCTCTTCTTCTCTTTTCTTTCTCTCTGCTTCTCTGGCTATCCTCTCTGCTTCTTCTTCTTTTCTCTCTGCTTCTCCGCTTCTCTCTCTCTCTGACTTTCTCTTGCTTCCTTTCCCTGCTGGCGCGCAGCAGCCTGCTGCGTCTTTATCCACTGGTCAAGGGCTGGTCCAGTGTAACCAGCCTCCCTGCCCAGAGTTATGAGGGCTCCGAGAGCTCTAGCTCTCTTGCAAAGAAGTCACGGGAAGCAGGGGAAGACATTTCCCTTAGGCTACAGTAGAGGCTCGGAAGAAAATGAAAATAATGGCCAGGAAAGGGTACTGAATGGAATAGGAGTGCATACTGTGGAAAGTGGCACTCACTTGGAAATGGGTTCTGCAATGTGGTAATGAAAAAGTCTGAGAAGACTGGGTGCTCTGTGGCACTTGGGAAGTGTCCCGTAAGTTGGTGGCACTTCTGGATTGGCACCTTCTAAAAGAGGTGAAAAAAATCAAATGGAGTGTACGGCGTACGTCACACTTAAGGCGTTTCCTAAGTTGGGAGACGCTGGAATGGGCTACCTGTAGGTCCTAAGACAGTGGTGCACGGCACTTATGAGGAGGCGTTCCTTGGTTCAGTGATCCAAAATGGTGGATACTCTTATAATGAATGAGCGTTCCAAGTAGGACGGACACGCAGGTATAGGGCTACCTGTTACGTCTGTACAGGTGCGCGGCACTTATGAGGAGGCGTTCCTTGGGCAGCACTAGTAGTGCTGGTATTGCGGCACTTTGGGTTTGGGGAGGCGTTCCCTTAAGATGGTCCGAAAGATCACTGATCCTCGTACACGGGACATTAATGAATTGGGCGTTTCGTAAGTAAGGACGGACACGCAGGTTTGTCAGCACTTAGGGCTGGTTATTGCGGCACTTCTGGGAGGCGTTCCCCTGTTGAGTGTTCCGAAGGAATCACGACCCTTGTACACGGACACACTAATTATTTGGGCGTTCCGTAAGGACGGACCACGCAGGTTTAATGGCTACCTGTACGGCCTGTACAGGTGCAATGGCATTTATGGAGGCGTTCTTGGAGCACTGGTATCGTGCTGGTGTGTCCCGGACACTACATGCAGTATACTTAAATATACTGAAGTGAAATGGCACTGCTCATGGCAGAGTGTAATAGTGGAGGAGAGAAAGTAAAAGGTGGGAGTACTTCAGCAGCCAGTCGATGGACAGTGGTCAAGAATTAGTGGCACTGTAAAATGGTAAGACCTGACGTGCACTGGTGGTGGCCAGTCCTAAACTGGTAACGACTTCCCTGTCTGGAAGTTAATGAATTGGCGTGGGCACACTGTGCGAATTGTGCTTGCGGTATACGCAAGTCTTTTGTGATAAAAGAACATGAAAAGACCACTCGGGCAACGACAGGTAATGGAAATTTTAGGAATGGCTCAGTCCCTCGCTGAAGTACTCGGTAAATGAAATAAATAAATGCTTGCAAACTGCAATGGACACATGCGCGTACGTATCACGCTGTGTAAATGAAAGACACAAGAGACTAAAAAAATGTTAATTCTGCATGCTATAATTAATGGTAAGATGTAGTACTCTTGGCTTCGTGAATACTGTGTTCTGGTTTTCTTTTCTCTCTCTCTCTCTCTCTCGGAGAGGTGTGAAAAATGATATGTGAATGAACTCCCTTATATTTGAATTGAACTACTAATGTTCGTTAATATGACGCAACTTGCGTTAAATTATCTACTTACGTTAACGTTTACTGAAAGAATTGCTTTTGAAAACGTTTTATGAAAATGATAACGCGCTCGCGTTGAACGATTTTTACGTTAATGTTAGCGGCTTGCGCTTATGAAATGATTTGCGTTTCAATATGAATTTCACAAAGACGCGTTTTACGTAACAATTCTTGCAAGTGACTCTACTTTAAGATTTACGTTAACTTTACGTTAAGGACAAAAGTGAAAAATTACGGTAAGGATTTAAAACGATGTTAGCAAACAATTGTGAATGAGGCTACGTAAGTGCGAAGTGAAATGAAATTTCGCTCAGCGCGCGAAGTGAGCGATGCGAGGTGAAACACGTGGCTGGGTAGCACTGCTAGCGCGCAGCATGTCGTTCAAAACAGCTGATTCTCTGTAAATGCGAAGGCAATTTACAACACAAAATTCTACTTTCTATTCAAGGCGAATTACGTTAATTTTTCTGGCAGGACGATAGATACTAGTACAGACATTGATATTTTTCATTTACGTTTTAAAACTTCGTGACTACGTTACTTTGCTTAAATTGTTTAGGTAATGTTTTAAAAGGGATAAAAACATGGCTGCCGCTCTGAGCGAAAACGAAAGCTGGTTGAGACCGCAGCAGGCGCAAAAGAAAATGCTCTAAGCTGAATTTAAGCTGAGAGCGAGGTAAGCGGTTACCAACACTTGGAATGAAAACTAAGTTAAAAATGAAAAACCCTAACATATCACAGACAAAAGAATTGTACACTCTTGCCGTAACTATTAGTAAAACACTCCTAACTAGCTAGGCTTATAATACAGCAATAAACCCTGGCAAAGCACTTCCTAGTTTGATCTGGTCCTTTCTGGCATCTATCTGCACACGTGCTGTCTCGTCCGACGAGCACAATGCGATTTATAAAAATAAACAGAATTCGCTCGGCGCTCTGGCCGTTACAATATAATAATATTTCTACCTTCACATTTGTTTAAAAACACTTCTAAATAAAAATACTTAACGTACCTTAAGCTAACATAGTTATAAATAATCATATTAATGAATGGAATACCTTACCGTGAGTCAGTGTGTCTTCTTTCCCTGCAAGTGTGCTTGATTTACGCTTGGTAAATAATTACAGTTTACGTTTTACAACGGATAACGCGATTACAAGCTTTTTTAAGCAAGCCCGGATTCGATCCTCGGCGAGGTCGACAATGTTACGTATATTAGGGCCTTGAGAGAAGCTAGATACGTAAACGAAAGTAATTTAGGATTTCAAGAGGGAATTGCTTGAACTTACCGTAAAACTGATTATTATTGATTTCTTTCTTTCGAGAGGGAAGGTCGCCAGAAAAACTCAGCTCGTTACTTTAAAACTATTTATTTACAAAAAAGGCCCGTGCTGGCCTGGAGAAAAGTTAAATGATATTGGCCCCCACGTTGGGGGCTTATAGTCTCATTCAATTCAAGCTGATTTTCATTCACTTGGGTTAATGCACACTTGCGGCAGAGAGACGGCACGTGACTCATGGAATCTGGAACAAAAGAATCCCAGATTAAACGAGATAAAGGAAAAATGACTTCTTGCTTTGATTAATTAATTCTCTAATACTGGGGAGAAGGAACTTTTAAGGTTTCACTAAGTATGCAATGACTCCATTGGTCTGGGACGATCACACAAGGGGAAGCATGCGGCCATGAGGCAGTGAGAGGGAACAAAGGGATGAATTCCTTTTGTGCTGGAAATGATTGGGAGAATGAGGATCACAATGATAATAGGTTGGGAGAGACTGGCAATATGCTGTTCCACAAGACGTACCTGGATGTCGTGTTCAGTGTGGACCCTTTGAAGAAAATGTGGCTCTTTGTAGGAAAGTATGGGGGCCCCTTTGTCTGAGGGCCTGGGTCATCGGCGCGCCACTCACGCCCTGGGTAGGCCTAAAGGAAGGCAGGTAATTTGACCTCTGTCCGAGATCACGTCTCGCAGCCGACTGAGACAGAATTCAGTTGGGTTGCTTGGGGGTTGGAGGTCAGCTTAACCCCCCACGATCAAGGCAAATCCTGGAAAACAAGCATACAGCCAGCAGAGGGGTCACAGGAAAGAGAGCTTAAGGTATAGGTCATAAGAAGTACCAACCAATCTGCCTACACCCTTCCCTTTTGAGATACGTCCCTACAGCTGATAAAAGACTCTTTTCCCCCAACTGGGGAACTTCCTATCTCTAGCTGGCGGGTTTTGGGTTTCCCGGCGGTTACTAAAAATCAGCTGATATTCTAAAGAAATGGCTGCCGTTTTCCAAATCAAATTATTTAGTTAATTGCGTGGTAGACGAACGATCTATAAACGTCACAATATATATATTATAATATAATTATATATTATTTATATAAGTATATGTATATAATATATATATATATATATATATATATATATATTATATATATATATATATATATATATAGTTTATATATACTTTATACAAATATGTATATATATATTATATATCTTTATATGCACATTGTATGTTTATATTATATATATATATATATATATATATAGATATATCTATATATATATATAGATTAATATATACCATATATATATATATACATATATCTATATATTATCTAATATTATATTATATATAATATATAATATATATTATTATTAATTTGTGTGTGCGTTGAAATACAGAATTTTTATGTTTGGCTATCATGAGAGAGAGAGAGAGAGAGAGAGAGAGAGAGAGAGAGAGAGAGATGCTAGTCTACCGTCTGAGTTTGAAAAAAGGGTGGCATTTCACGGTCTGTTTCCCCCGATTATAATTTGTCGTCCTGTGTTCAGTAAATTGGTTAGTGCTGAGTCGGCAACCAGCACCGCATTCAAAAGCGGATTTTATCACCCCCCCGAATTGATAGGGAAATCAATGTGTTTTTTTTTCCTTCTTTTTTTTATGTGCGTTGCATGTTTTTTGAGGGATGCGTAATTAGTCTAATGAAAATTCATTAATTTGCGGACCTAAAAAAGGTGACACGGGAAGCAACCCTTCATTGACAAGGTAATTGGATCTTGTCAAGGTTTGTTATTGATATTGTGTTGCTATAGTGATATAGGTGTCATTTATTTTACCTTAACATATTAATATTTAATCATAATACCGAGGGATCTTACACTCGGCGCTTCTCCCTGAAGGTTTATTTTACTCGTCGAAAAAGATATTTCATGTATCACGCAATTTTTATTATATTTCTAATCGATGATTTATTAGTTTTAAGTTTCCTAGATGCTGAAATGGTTTTACTATTACGTACACAATGTGTATTTCATATTACTTACACACTTTCTCTTTCACATTAAAAATAGAAAGTTATAATTTTTATCATTTTTGCTTACGTGAAATTCTTAAGTGTAGACATACCTCTGACAATAGCAAGATATATATATTCTGCTTGCTTTTACCCTTCCAATTAGAAATTTACAACATATACGAACTATACGCAAAATAAGGCCAAAATATGAACGAAACACATTCTCTCTCTCTCTCTCTCTCTCTCTCTCTCTCTCTCTCTCTCTCTCTCTCTCTCTCTCTCATTCTTTCGGCGACATGGTATAGGCAATTTGTAACTTCTGGTGTATTTGTGATAAGTCGCGAGAAACTTTGGTAGCCAACTGAAATGTTAATGAGATTGGTGCTTTATATCGCCGAGTTCTGTAACCTCGGCCAGAGTGGAGCGTTAAGCGATACGTGATTTTTTTTCTTCTAAATATCCGGCTTTTGGAGAATATAAACCGGGAAAAGCTAAGAGGTTAGATCATGTGAGCTTTGGAGAATTAATGAGGTTAAAGAATATATACGCTCGGCGAGAGTTGGAGAGGTTGAATTTTATGAGGTATTATAGTCAGGTATCAGACTTAGAGACCTCAACTTGGGTGAAAGACGAGAGCTTCAAATATTAGGTTTTGAGATGGAACGATGTCAGGTAATGTGGCTTTGATGATTGCTGAAGATTGACGTCACATTTGCCTAGATTAGAAAGGATTTCTAAACCAGGATCTCTGTGAGGGCTGAGTACGAACGACTTGTAAGTTTTGAGAGCAGGGTTTTGAAAACTAGTTGGGTTAGACAATACATGGACTCTGTGAATGGTGACAGAGATGTCATAATATAAGAACAGAAACATCTAAAATAAATTCGACCAACAGATTACTTAGGAAAATTAGTGGGGTTTAGGATTAATCTGAACCATAGGATACCATAGGTAACTCAGTGGGTTTGAATCTATACAAGTCCATTTACTGGTTGTTAGTCTCATGGTGACAGATATGCCATAAATAAAAGAACAGAAACATTTAGAATATGCTCGACCAACAGATTACTTAGGAAAATAGGTAGGAAAATTAGGGGACTTTAAGACTAATCTGACTAATTTGAATTGATACGAGTCCATTTACTGGCATTAGAGCCTGTCTCTCTGTTTGTCCATCGTTGTATAAAGATGCTGAGGAATCACAAGGTTCCAAGGCCTTCAAGTATTTTTGAAGTGATTGTTCAATTGCCTCGTATTATTACTGAAAAGTATGGCATTTGTATGCGTGAACAAAAGTTCTGATAATACCCGAATTTGCGTTTCGCTTCTCAGAAGCGGTAGAGTAGGTAGAGTAGTTCACCTCCTATTAAATTGGAGGAAATCCCGCCTCTTCTCTACATGAATCTTTCATTCCACCGCACAGACACGGGTCCGCTCTCGCCCACGAGGAGGTTGAAGTTCCAAGGATCCCACTTCAGTCCCACTTCACGTAAGAAGTAGGAATATATTTTAAATTAAAGGCGTTAATTGAGCAGATGTGTGTGTGGTGTGTGAGCGCGCGTGCTCCTTCTCAGGAGACACTGTAGATTCACGCTCATCGGAAGTGATGCAAGGTTTCGGGTACTAAGTTCATGTTAGGTTGTTTAGGAATGAAGTGAACGAGGTCTGATACATAAATAAAAAAAAGCTAGTAAATAAATCCCAGGAGGAATCTGTGCTTCAAAGGGAAGTAAGGACAACTTACTTCACCCCTATCGTCGCTTAGCGATTTAATTAAAGGCCTTTGCGTAACTGCAATACACAAGAAGTAGAAAAGAAAAAAAAAAAGAAAACTATCGTCTGTTGTTGTCAAAGGATTCATTTCAGGACGAGCGGAGGAAACGGAGTAGGGAGTGGGGGGGGGAGGGGAAATAGTTGGTGGGGGGGGAGGGGGAGGGTTGGGGGGGAGGCAACAAGAAGTCGGAGTATGCAACGAGAGACATCATTTAATTTGAGGGCCTCTTCATTCGCAATCAAGCTGCAACTAAAAACATTCAACAGTGTTTGCATGTATGCGCCAGGTCTATTCTCGTTTTTTTTTTTTTTTTTTTTTTTTGTTTTTTTTTTTTTTTTTCCCGACTTAAAGCAAAGGCCTTCCTGGAATTATTTTCCGGGAAATTGTCCTTTGTGTTCGTAACATAATTTACCTCCTCCGTAGTTCCCAACACAGAGAGAGAGAGAGAGAGAGAAGAGAGAGAGAGAGAGAGAGAGAGAGAGAGCTTTTGCGATGAAATGTTGCATCTTGACTTTTTTTTTTATGTAATTTTGACAAGCGTTTTACTCTTTTCATCATTGGATTTTTAAGAAGGAAATCAGACTAGCTTACGAAATGCTTCGGTGTTATTTCAGTCATTAAGTGTTTATAGGTCCCTGCGAGTAAATTTTAAATACTCATTAGTAATTGCTTGTTCCCTAGGCGTTCGTTTTGTGTGTGTGGTGTGTGTGTGTGTGTGTGTGTATGTTTGTGTACGGCAAATATCTGTGAAATATTGAAAATGTTTTGTTTATAATATAATGGGAGTGATCATATTTCATCTATTGTGTCTTAACATCATTCGTATGAACGGCTATAACTATTTTGACTTTTTTTTCCAAAAGGATGATCTTATATCGGAGGTATAAGTGATACCTGTGTTTACATTTTTTCCAGGCAACCATCTTCTGTCTTTTGAAGCTTAATTGTATAGCACAGTGAAAGAAATGGCAGCGTATGTAAGCAGCTATATATACCTTCAATTACGACCTTTATAGATCTTGTTATAAGTTACATAAACGCTCTCCCAAATGATGCCATATTGTATATAACGGGAGAAAAAGGAAAGTATGCTTATATTTTAAGTTATTTGAGGGAATAATTCATTGTCAGCCCATCAGGTCTTTCAGATCTCTCTTCAACCTGTTGTCTCTCGCACGAGATCCTTCGACATCCCTGAGCTTCTTGGGCTACAAAGTGGTCTTTCCTGCACCGTACCGTCCCATCGCCAGGCCGTTGTATTTATGCCGTCTGTCTGCTGACGGAGTTACACCGACGAGATGAATTACCTCGCGGGAAATTTAATGTACCTGTTTCATTGTGGGTGTGACAGGTAGTTGAAAGCATTTGTTTCTGGATAGAGGCGTCGTCTTTTATTTGGAATGCTGCAAGAGACAAATGTGGTAGTGTTTGTTATTTGCCTTGCGTTTTGGGATGTAAAATGGTCGCATTTGTTTTTCGTGGTGCTTTGATGATGGGCGGTGGGCGGGGCAGTTTAGGAAAAGTTGTAGTACACAGTCTTGTGGAGGCTTTTCCATAGCAGTCGTCGTTATTATTATTATTATTTTTTTAATTGTTCATAATCTAATTCACTGGCACTTGTGACACGCCCCTTCTAACGGGTTATAAAAAAAAAAATTAGTCCCTGGTCAAGCCATACAAAAACACACACACACACACATAAAGGTGAGCTGATTGTAGTGAGGTTTTTCCCACAGATTTAAACTATTAAAATACTGCTTAATGCTTTAGAAAGTTTTAGCTGCAACCAGGGTTAATGTAACTCGTAAGGAATATGATAGCGGATGTATCAGTAACGAATGTGATAGCGGATTTATCAGTAACGAATGTGATTGCGGATTTATCAGTAACGAATGTGATAGCGGAATTATCAGTATTGCTTCATTAACAGATATTAAAATGTTATGATTTATTATTGTCCTGGTAGACTGAACTTGCAAATTACAGTACATTTTTCACGCCGAGGAAATTATTTCATGCGAGTTTATTGTTTGAATAAAAAGAAAAAAAAAGAAAGAAAACGAATAGGCTCATTAATGGGAGTTTCATTTTTCACACATTACGCCATGTTATTAAATACTGCAGCACGCGCTGTTTTTTCATGATTAGAATGCCAGTCGTAATTTTCCCCACTGTTCGCCTGTAATACCACGATGAATCTATTGGAGTTCATCGGTGTATTCCCGTCCCAGATAATATTGCATTAAGCAGCGGACTTGTCAGAATTGCTCGCGAGAGCATTGGGTTACTGTATACTCCCGGATTCCGTTTAACGCCGTGTACTCGCATTCATAGAATTGGACAGAGTAAGTCATTTGCACTTGACAGATTTTTTTAACGTAAATCTGTTGTTGTTATTATTATTATTATTATTATTATTATTATTATTATTATTATTAATTATTTATTATTATTATTATTTTCTAAAGGGTCCACAATAATACAAAGTGTTACGAGTCCGTGTATAATTTTTAAAACTTTACAAAAAGCTTTCGAACCCTTCCCTGGGTTTATTTATTTATTTATTTTTTTTTTTACTGAAGATGAACCCAGGAAGGGTTCGAAAGCTTTTTGTA
The DNA here is from genome assembly GCF_015104395.2 of Macrobrachium nipponense. Classification (NCBI taxonomy): domain Eukaryota; kingdom Metazoa; phylum Arthropoda; class Malacostraca; order Decapoda; family Palaemonidae; genus Macrobrachium; species Macrobrachium nipponense. The sequence continues at coordinate 7,035,444 of NC_087205.1, read as the reverse complement.
AAGCTTTAAAAATTATACACGGACTCGTAACACTTTGTATTATTGTGGACCCTTTAGAACATTATATACACCCTCGCGATAGAGAGTTTTTCCCAATTATTATTGTTGTTATTGTCATTTTGTTCTTTTTCAAGTAGTATCAACGTTGTTGAGATTATTCTTGTTTTTGTACATGTTCTTGATATAAATGGTTGCGGTGTATTTGTTAATGTTTTTGTTTAAAAGACATCTAAACTTGCAACACTAGTCTGGACGGATTAGCGCTAATCAATGATATATATTGGATTGAGGAACGGGTTCTTTTCTTCATTGGCCGAGGAATTAAATAATTTAAAAAAGAAAAAAGATCCGCTATTTTTCTCAACAGACTTTGTAGTAAATTGGTCGGCTTCCTCCTTGTTTTGAGATCTTGTTGACACCTCATAAACAAATTTGTGAGCAAGATTGGATTTTCCTAGTCAGCTTAGATTTACGCTTTATGCAGCTTTATTACGCGTATACCATTCTGAGTTTCATTTAATATTTTTTTTATTGATATTTTAAAATCTACTGGATTTTAACGTTTAAGCTTTTGTTTAGCTTTTCCTTCCGCTCTGTTCCTTTTAATTTTAACTTTTAATCTGTTTCTTCCCCAGTCCACGTTTCTGTTTTATCAATTTTTCGAACGCATTTCTTTTCATCTTTACTGGGTTTTAGCGTTTAAGCTTATGCTATAGATTATATACTTCCGCTCTGTTTCCCAGCATTTTATCTCTTTATTGTGTTTCCTCCTAATTCCATATCCACTTTCATCAGTATTCAAAGTCAACAACTGTAAGCACAGCACCTCAGTGGCGTGGTCGGTTTGATGTTGGCGTGCCACCTCGTTAGCCGCGAGTTCGATTCTCGGGCATTCCATTGAGGTGTGAGAGATGTGTATTTCTGGTGATAGAAGTTCACTCTCGACGTGGTTCGGAAGTCACGTCAAGCCGTTGGTCCCGTTGCTGAATAACCACTGGTTCCATGCAACTTCAAAACACCATAAAAAAAAAACTGTATGCACCCATTTTTTCCTACTGGTTCTAAGTTGTAAAACGAAATTTGTTCCTTTTTATTATTCGCGTCTCTTTCTTCCGTTCTTGAATTTTCATTCGTGTTGTTATTTTCTTCCGCCCTGACCTAGCCTTTAAAATTCGACATCAGCGAACACCCTTTCCCGAGTATTTGTTCCCATATTGGGAAAAGGCCTTTTCCCCTTCTAGGTTCGTAGGGCGCAGCGCCCCCCACCCCCCCTTGCCCCGCGATAAAGAAACGGGTCACGTCTCTCCTAAAAGAACATATCGTTGACAACTGGACGTTCTTGTCGAGATAGATCGGCGTACATCCTTTCTCTGGCTCTTGACTTTTCAGAAAAGCTTTTTTTTTTCTTATTCAATTATATCTGTCTATGGGCGTGTATTGATGTTTGTGTGTGATTGCGTATTAATGAAGTGTTTTCATAAATACTGCATTATTATTTATTATATGATATTATTATATATATATATAATATATATTATATATATATTATCTATATATATAATATATATAAATATATAATTTATATTATATATATATATTTATTTATATATTATATATATTTATATATATATATATATATATCTACATATATAATGTATGTAAGTTTTTAAATGTACGGTTTTATAGTTCATTGTGCATATAAATTTGTACTGTGTAACGAGTACATTCGTAGATACACATACACGCTAGACACTTTACTGTATTACGGTGTTATACTTTTATTTATTTGTTTGCATGTATTTATACACATCTTCATCTTTGGTCTTGATTATGTGTTCATATTTCCCATCATATTCAAATTATGAAAACTATTATATATACATTAAGTCATCAACGCTGAATGTCGAGAATTTCTTCTTCTTCTTTTTATTATTATTACTAGCAAACTTACCCATTTACGGTGGGTGGATAAAATACGGGTGCAGAAGTGAAAAATTTATATGTACTATTTGTTCAGCAATATTTAAATAAGGGCGATTTTTATACATACCTACTACAGAACCTCTTTGTACACAATATTATCAGTTTGTCCACAACTTAATTTCAAGTTGGCAGAGTCAGTTGCTCTGCTCATCTCCACATGCAGTT
>NC_087205.1:7015796-7025796 GCF_015104395.2 Macrobrachium nipponense | reverse complement strand
ATAGAGGAAAAATAGAAGAGAATGGAGGAAAAATAGAAGAGAATAGGGGAAAAATAGAAGAGAATGGAAAGATAAGTAAGAAACAGTTCTTTTACACGTAAAGCTATGAGTAAAACCATAAGCTGAAATGACGTTCTAACTTCAACAGAATAAATCGTCTATTTTTTGAAGGAAGGAGAAAGAAGAAACTAAGGAGAGGAAATATATCAATAAACATTGCATGTTTGCGCACAGAGAGACGGAGACGAATGTCCTTCTTGATACCAAGAAGGAATGCGTAAGATGGTGAGTTATAGGTAGTTTGAGAGTAAACATGGCCTGTTTGTACAAAAGCGCCAAAAAATATAACCCATTTAATGCGATCCAGGATATGTGGAAGACAAAGAAACAAAAGTTGAAAGATAAAATGTACGTTTCTCTGTAAGGAGACAATAAGGAAGAAATTTAATCCTGTCATGTCAATAAAATACATAGTTATTATAATCTAAAAAATACCGTTTATTCAGGCGATAAGATTAAAAAATAAATATAGCATTCATTCCTCCATTCTTCAATTACATTTTTATTTAATTTAAATTTAATCTTCATCTGATATTTATTGTATATAATATTACATATTTTCTAATAATATTATTCAGTTGTAAGATATTTCTTTCTAGAAACCCGTGAGAGAGAGAGAGAGAGAGAGAGAGAGAGAGAGAGAGAGAGAGAGAGAGAGAGCCGGCAGCGTGGCATATTTATGAAGCTTAGGAAGAGGGAAACTTGGATTCGTCTTATTAAAAGTTTTGGTCCACCTAAAGACATCTTGCGCTTGGTGACGTTTGTCTCAGGTTTCTCTTCTTCTTCTTCTTCTCCTCCTCCTTCTTCTCCTTCTCCTTCTTCTTCTTCTCCTTCTTCTTCTTCTCCTTCTTCTTATTCTTGCTCTTCTTCTTACTCTTGTTCTTCTTCTTCTTGCTCTTGTTCTTCTTGTTCTTGCTCTTTTTCTTGCTCTTCTTGTTCTTCTTCTTTTTTCTTCTTCTTCTTCTCCTTTATGTCGTTTTGTTTGTTAAAGGAGGAGAAGTAGAAGGAGTGATTGAAGTCACTTTGGAGCAAATGAATACAAAGTGACAATTGAATGAAGTCAAAACTCGGGGAAATAAATGAACTCTCGAACTCTCGAGTTGCTAATGAAGTTTCAAAGGACAGCAGTAGGTACTATTACTGAAGTCAAACACGAAAAGATTACGATATTTTGAGCAGCAGATTTATTGTAATGAGATAGAAGTAAATGAAGTCAAAGAGGAGAGACGTAGTGATGTAAACTTCAAGTCAACGGGAGAGACGTAATGGACGTCGATGAGAGAAAAGAAATTAAACAAAAGAGAAATCACTTAAAAAGGAGAGAAGAAACTGTAGTATTTGATTAACTCCACACCTTTGTTTGGAAGTAAGCCATGAATTGCTCTCTCTCTCTCTCTCTCTCTCTCTCTCTCTCTCTCGGCCTCCTTCTCCCTCTCCTCTCTCTCTCTCTCTCTCTCTCAGATGGCCTTTGTTATTGTAATTCCAGTTTGCAGTAGATCATAAAATTTTCTCTTAGTCTTTCGTAAGCGCGTAGATTCTAGTATTCGTAACAGCACCTATAGTGATAAGCGATCATTCAGTAATATAATAATAAAAATAATAAGAAAAAACCACTCAGCATTTATTCATCAGGCAAACACATAAATTAGGTTTCTTCTTGCGCGAGTTGCTCCTTCCATTAAATACATCACTCTTAGTGAGGCAATAGTTCTGACATGTAGTCTTTGCCATTGTTGATAATTCATTTGCAAAACTAAATGGTTGCTCTGACTCCTACCAGGATTCCTCATTTATTTGGTATGCCTAAATAAATATCGTAAGTATTGTTAAACTAAAGCCAGCGTCATCGGCCTCTTATTATTGCATGTCCGTTGGTCTGGTATATATGATATACCGTTGGTCTGGTATATATGTATATATGATTTTTATTTTGGATATGAATTTCCTTTTGGTCTCTATCATTATCATCGAAGTCTGTTTTGAAGAACCGTTATGGCTGTTTTAGACATTTTTTTCGTTGTTTTTTTTATGCATTATTTTCTTTAATTCGTATCTTTCTTTGAGCTTTAGTATTGGTAACCAAGATATTTTCTTGAAACAATAATGAAAGTTTACATCAGGATCTCAATTTTTTTATTGTTATTTTTTTATTTTGTTTATTTTTTTTGTCCAGTTGTGTTACGGTCATTTGTCGAATACCGTATTTTCAATATCGAAGCGACTGCTAAGGTAAAAGTTTGTAATTTTGTGTTATTTCTAGTGTTTACTTTTCCGTATTCGGCTTTATTCTGTTATATTAATATATCAGATACCATTTATAAATATCGGTTTTTGTGGTATTTATTGTAGTATTAGTAGCGTTCTTGTTATTTGCCTTTTATTATGAAAGTAGAAGTGACTCTCGTGAAAACTTGCCACCACTTTTTTTTTTTTTTTTTTTTTTTTCATTGAAGTGCGTCAAGTATTTTTCCCGTGTGTTATGATTTCCTTTCTTCCACGAAATCCTGCCATTCTCGTGGCCCTCCCAGCCACCGGCAGTTGATCTCCGTGACAGTATATAGCGCATCCCGCAGGCATCTGGAAGCACTCAGAGCTTGCTGTCAGGCGAGGGAGACGCAAATAAACGAGCGCGCAAGTGCCTGCAACATTTTACTGAACCCATTCCTCCCTTCGTGTTTACCAGAAGATCGCCTGGATTATTGCGTGGTAGAAGAATCTCGAGGACGCGTTACGGAGGAAGACTCATTCACAAGGCGAGAACCAAGAAGGTGGTGGTGGGCTGCTTGGTGTTGCCTCCCTCGTCGTCTTTTTTTTTTTTTTTTTCATTTTCCTCCGGTTCTTATGCAGAGAGAGAGAGAGCGTGGACCTCGGTTGTTAGAGGGCGGATTGCTGCTGTTACGAGAGTCCGGGAATGAGAACGAACGTATTCCGAGGCACGTTAGGCCTCCACTCCACTATGGTAAAACCTGGTCCTGTATGGTGGATATAACAATGTACCCATAGCGCCCCTCTCGGAATAATTTAATAGTCTCCGGCGCTTCTTTTTGTTTAAAAAGGAATTTCTTTTCGGAAAGGTCAGAGTTCAAGTTATGCCGAGAATTGGTCCATTTGTTCTTTGCGCGTCCGGGGAAGGAGGAGAGGCTCCTTCGTATGGATGGTTGTTTTGCTTTGAGCTGGCTCGAGTACATTGTGTTTTTCAATTTCATCTCTGCCGCTTTCATGCGATGAAATTTTGAGAAATGTTAAGTTCAAGGCAAGTCAGGATAATGGTTTTATTCTGCATTGGAGGAGCGCACAGAGTTTCTTTTATTGGTATTGTGATATCGCATGTGATCCAGCTCAGGAAATATTTTAACCCTTATTGTTCCGACCATTTAAATTTGATTATTAATATGTTTTAATTTGCAAACCTAGAAATTATCGATGATTACTGTAATTTTTGTATATGCCTCTGCGTTGATTAGATGGCTACTATACAATATTTCAGCATTTGTAACAGTTATAATGACACAGTCAATACATCCGTAGATTTTGCTTGGTAAAATCATTCACAATTAAATTTTGTTCCTTACGTATAGGCGTCTTTTTAAGTCTTTTTATCGTCGTTGATAAATGGGTATTGCTTTTTTTAATTCGAGGTTATTAACTTCGTTTCATCAGTTAGACACGAGATTGACCCGAGGTAGACACTGAACCCATTCTCTGAAAATTTAATTGTGCCTTAGTAGAGTTAATCATAAAATTAGGCACCTGATTGTTACTAGTCTCCTGCGCGTCACAGACCCTAAAGCATGGTACACACTATGCCATAAATGTATCAGCTACGTGATGCAGTAGTGGTGTTGAAAAAAATTAATAGCGGCCAAACTGTATTGCAACACTGCTCACTTGTTCTCGCAGTTCAGCTTTCAACGGCAGGATGTCTGCCGATGATGTACTTTGCCAGGAGACTCTACTGTGGGGTGTAGTTGCTCTGTGTGCTGCAAAAAAGAAACTTTTGAGGAAGAAACGTAGAACCTTGTGGTGTAAGCAATGGCTTTCTCAGCGACCTCTGAAGGGAAGCTTCAATGAAATATTTTTGGAGCTACAAGTCGAAAATCCAACAGACTTAGAAAATTACACAAGAATGCCAATCCTTGCATTTTATAAATTGTTGGAAAAAAAATTGAACCATATATTTGTAAGCAGGACACCAGCTTTCGAGACAGCATATCACCAGGAGCTCTTTCTTGCAGCTGGAGGATCGTATGCAAGCCTCCAGGATTCAGCCAGGATTTTAAAACAGAGCCTCGGCCTAATCATCCCCGAAACCTGTACAGCCATCTATAATGTCCTTACGGAGGATTATTTGAAAGTAGGGTTCAAATATGGGTACAAAGTACACAAATATTTTTATATTACAGGAAACGCAGCTCATCAAAGCACCTTAACTTCGGAGTGTAGAGATCTTCTGTGCCAGCTCCAGACTTCTGTGATGCTTTGATTGCAGACATTTCCCTGTAGAATTGTGTCTTCATGGTGTGCAGCTTTTGAGTAATGTCTTCATTCTGCAATTTACAGTTTACAAAACTCGATAACTCTGATTTTATAGTTTCCAAGCTTGCACTCCTGATGTTTCTCATCTTGTAATGCTTGCATTTGATGTTCCTTCAGTAATTCAATAAAATGTAGAGTTAGTCCTTGTCCACTCAAGGGGTTTGGCGGCTGGTGGTGAGCGGACATCCTCTCCCTCTGAATGTTGGCGCATCACTGAGCTGCGTAATGAAATGGCTCTGCCCCATCAACACGTTGGTGATGCAGCTTCGTGTTGAAAAAGTCGTTTTTCAACGCATCCATATAACACTGCGAGCATCATGATGCATAGCCAGCCATTTTTTCAATGGAAAAATGACGTACATATATATATATATATCTGTGTGTGGTGTGTGTATGTATACGGTGGCGGTGGTCGTGGCTGAGTGGTAGAATACATAGTAGCACCCGGCTTACCGATACCAGTTGACCCAGCTGGGAATGGGTACCATTGGCATCTGGGCACCAAGATGAAGTCTTTGGACTTGCGACCTCAAGACTATTGAAAGCCAGGGGGCTGTACCCTTCTAAGATGGCAAAAAGGCTTATGGGTATATTATGTATGCATGTGTATTTACGCACATATCTTGATGATTTATGTAGCAGATTTAAATTTCATTTACCTTTTTCAGTTGCCGATAACCTTTAAAAATTTCTCACTGCCCGCTAGATTGCAGCCGCGCAGTTCATCAAAACGAGTCGGTAGACTGAAACGTTTCAATAAACTGCTAATTTCTTTATTGAAATCCGTAAATCTATTAGGAGGTCGTTTATTTAGTCCCTTTTTTTCCAGGCAGTATTAAAGCGTCATTTAATCAAGGCGAAACCGTGGCGTTCAAAAAGAAACGACGGTCAAAGAGAATTAGCCAGAGACTATTAATATTGGGAAGGTTATTTTTGTATGATTAACCCCCGTAAACAAACCCCCCCCCCCCCTCGCCCCCCTAGATCAAAGCGATTCGACATTGCGTATTGGTAGTAAAAATTAATTAGCACGACTTACGAAAAAAAAGAGGCGCTTTCATTCTCTCCCTGCTTGACCTTCCCCCCTCTCTTCCCCTGCTCTCTCTCTCTCTCTCTCTCCCATTCCGATCCCCCACCCCTTTTTTGCAACCGTGGCAAATATTTTTATGAGGAATTATGTCTGTTGAATGTGATTCAGAAGTCGTCGCCATTGTTGGTTAGCGTATACTATGTTCATTCGGTGTTTGATGTTTGTGAATGTATTAGGGCTTTATTATTGTTGTTGATATTGTGTTAATGGACTTCCTCCCTCATTCATCCCCCCCGCTTCCCCCGCCCCCCCTCCTCCTTTCGTAAGCAATCACAAGAGACGCATTAAATGATTCACGAATTATTATTATTATTATTATTATTATTATTATTATTATTATTATTATTATTATTATTATGCATTCGTAAAAGGCCATATTTCAATAATAGAATCTTCCTTAAGATGGAATAACGGAAGAAAACGGGGAGTAGAGAATGCCATATTGCTTATTGTCTTACTGTCTTACCTTTCAATCCATTCACTTGTTCTTTGTTGATTTTCTTGTATTGCATCTTTATTATCTTAATTTTGCCTTTTTGGTATTATGGGAATTGAACTTTAGTTTTAAAAAATGCAATTCTAGCAAAACATTTCGTTGAGTATTTCAGACATGATTTTCGGCTCTGTGTAAGGAAGGGCCTGGGGCATGAAGTTTCGGGTTTGGGCATCTGGATGGGCGTGGAGGGTTTGGCAAAGAGCGAAGGACCGAGACGGGGAGGGAAAGAGAGAATTAATGGAGGGAGGGAGGGGGAGAGTGAGTTAGGGCTTCCACCGAAATGAACGTTATGCAGATCATGGTGGGAAGGTAATTAAAAAGAAGCCAATTATGATAAAGGGTATTATATACAGCCGAGGCTGGCCGCTTCTGATGGAATATTATCTGGAAGACTTTATTCTCTCTCCTTCTCTCTTCATTCTCTCTCCTACTCCTCCTCCTCCTCCTCCTCCTTATTTTCTTTTACGTACCCCCACTACGCCTCCCTTTCTCCAACCTCCCCCCCCCCCCCCCCACCCACTTCCTCCACCTCACTCAGCCAGATTACATTAATTAACTTTTTATCTGGCTTTTTCGTTTCTTTGTTGAGGCCTCAATCTATGTGAGGGGAAGATATTCTTTTATGAGGCGCTTTGTCATTTTTTGCCTACAGTTTTCCTCTTATATTCTATTAAGATTAATAACACGTACGTCATGCGTAACATACATACACACATATATATGTGTGTGTGTGTGTATGTATAACGGATATGCCTAATATTTAGTACATTAATTTGAAGTATGTTCGAGTAATGTTGACAAATGTGAACTTAATCCAAGACTCAGTGGAGTAAAAATATTATAGCCATCTTAGTAGGTGGAGTATTTGTGTGATTTCCTCGTTGGCTGTATATATTAATTAAGAGGTGATAACAATCATTTAAGTACATATGTAGGGTGAATAAAGTCATTTAAATGCGACAGCAACATTAAGCATAGTAACTTTGCACTCTTCAAGAAGGTTAATTGTAAAGAATAATTTTGAGGTATTAGTAGCTCTAGCCGAAACGATTTTCCGAATCGAAAAAGGGATTAATAGTTGCATGCAGAGCAGATGTATTATATTAATTCCAAGAATTGAAAGTGGCTGACCGACTATTTTATTTGTAAGAAGGATTGACGTAGTCACGTGGAGGTATCAGTAATATAGGCTATATAAACCCAAGAATTCTCGTTCGCTTCACTGAGGCGCACATTCCATGACCTTACCCCTCAGACACTAGCTTTGGTCACAGTTCCCTTAATTCCATTTTTGGGGTCTCTCTCTCTCTCTCTCTCTCTCTCTCTCTCTCTCTCTCTCTCTCTCTCTCTCTCTCCTCTCTCCACGCGGCGGTGTTTTATGAAATCAGGGCTACTGCAATAAATGTCACCGAATTGTGGGGTTGCTATAGCATCGCCTAGGACCCCCCACCCCCCACCCCCCACCACCCCCCACCCCCACCCCCCACATCCCCATCCCCCATCCCCCATCCCCCACCACCACCACCACCGACCGAACTGCAGTAGATTGTGGAAGTTTGAATTCGTTTCTTTCGTATTTTATCCGTTCAGTGATTTTTGTGTGCCTAGTTTGGGCTGGAAGTTATTTGTACATTTTTTAAAAATTTCATTTTATTACTTGGTGTTGGAGACAGTGCCTTAGTTTATTTTTGAAATTACCTGCGTCGAAGGAAGTGTAGCATATGTGGGTCAGTGGAAACAGTATTTTTTTTTTTACGAATTTATTAAAGCTTGTAAATATACCAGACCAAAATTCATTAGATTTTTGGAGAGCATCACTTCTTTATTTTTATTATTGTCACCCATATATATTGAAAAAATAAATAAAGAAAAAAAAATCGTAAATAAAACAAGACTATTTGGGTTCCTGCTATCGTGTCAGCATTCAGTAGGGTATTTGAGTAACAGCCATTCGGGTCGTAGTATTTGTGGAATAGAATATAAATAATTCTGAGTACTTTGTCGTATCTGCGCCCGTCTCTGTGCTAGGGGTTAGCACTTTTGTGATTGCTCTCTGGATGTTCAGTGGTATGCAAATTTCTCTTCTTATATCTAAGTTTACTGGTTCGTCTGCTGATTGTCTGTTTTCTGTTTATTTTGTCCGTTGTGATATTTATTCTTCAATTTCGGAAGTTATTAATACAATGCAATTTTTTTATTTTTTTATTATTTACGTGCTTTTTTAAATAAGTCAGTTTATCAGTTTTTAGTATTTTTATTTGTTAGTTTGCTGTGGCTTTGTTCTTTTAGATTCGTTAATGTTTGTTCAATAATATATATTTTACAATTTATATTCTTTTTGTTATTGTTGTCAGGTTGTCTTTTTGTACCTTGCAGCTTATTGTCAAGTGTAAAACAAACTGGTAGAAAAAGCACCCCTTCCCAAAAAAAAAAAAAAAAAAAAAATCCCCCCCCAATGAAGGATTCCGTGTAGCGGAGAGGTTGGCATTTTCATTGACCCGAAATAGATTTACTGTAATGGTTTTCCAATAAAAGGAAATTTTTCTGTATTGTGAGGCTTAGCCCCCTTTGCTGTTCTTAATATAACTATAATGGTTAAGTACTCACTCTAATAATGCCATTGTTAATACTGGAAATTTATGATTCATAGATATATGAATTTACTTTTTTTTTTTTTTTTTTTTTTTTTGAGGGAGGCGGTGGTTGGCTCACCCCAAAAAACGATATACCATTCAGTGCCTCATTCACAGCTTAACTGACAAATCGATTACACAAAAGGCCCATCAGCGGTACATTAAACCCCCCTAAAAATACTATATTCATCTTTTTTCTCTCGCTTGCAAAGATGTAGAAACTCATGACATATGAGGATCAGTCCTTTGAAGATGGGTTAGGAAGAAACCCGACATCGGTCAGGATAGACAACAGGTTTTCATTTCTTCCATGTGGCTTTTCATATATAAAATCACGTGTGATTATGTGTATATGTATATAAATATTATGCATGTATATTATATATATATATATATATATATATATATATATATATATAGATATATATATAATATATATAGAAGAGGAGAGAGAGAGAGAGGGAGAGAGAGAGAGAGAGAGAGAAGAGAGAGAGACGAGAGAGAGAATTTTAAAAAAAAGACCAGAGGAGGAGAGAGAGAGAGAGAGGGGGAGGGGGAGGGAGGAAGAAGAGGAGAATTAAAAAGACAAACTTTATCCTGAGAGAAAACATTGATCTCCCAAAGCTTTCAAAACTAATTGTTTAACTGGAGTTTCCCATGTACGAAGGATTGATGGATAAAAAAAAATTCCATTGCCTGCTTGGATGATGTAGAATTTTTTTTTACCTGCTGTGTAGATTTTTCAGTTTAAAAGTTTCTTCCGGTGTATTCGATTGTATTATCAAGCTCTTTCTCTCCCAGCTCTGACGGCTATACCGTGGCCCTCTCCCAATTTTACTGGCCCGACCTGTGCACACACTCTTCTTCTGCTCCGGTTTTATATATATTATATATATATATATATATATATATATATATATATATATATATATATATATATGTATATATATATATATATATATATATTTATTTATTTATATATATATATTATATATAGGACTATATATATATATATATATATATATATATATATATAAAACATATTCAAACACACACACATATATTATATATAATATATATATATATATATATATATATATATATATATATATATATATATATATATATATAATATATGCATATATGTACGCATTAAGCTACAAATACCCTTTAATATCTAAGTCG
>NC_087205.1:6990796-7010796 GCF_015104395.2 Macrobrachium nipponense | reverse complement strand
AGAATACATTTCAAAACTCATAGTACTGATAAGTTTTAGGAATTTTACCAAGGTTGTGGAAGAGCGTATTTGTGATGAGAAGTATTTCACCTAGAAGACGTTTTTATTTTATTTTATTTTATTTTCTTAACACTGAATTGTATTGTTAGCCCCTGTCAGATACCTGTTCGAGATGTTTTTTTTATAAGCTCAGGCAAAACATAGAAGCGCGAGAAACGGTTTAGAATGTTTGTTATTCTCAGGCAAAAATAGGGGGGGAAAGCGCGAGAAACGGTTTAGAATGTGTTTGTTATTTATAGGAGGTTTAGAATTGTTCTTTTAATTAACTCAAAACCAGTTCTTTTCAGTAATTTATTTGTAATTTTGAGATTTCAGATAGGTGCCTAGCATTTTCTTTCAGTTAAATAGTCGAGATCAAATAGTGTAATAATAAATGGTGTATTTTATGTGCAGAGGGAACTGTCCTCTCTCTCTCTTTTTTTTTTTTTTAGGCAATATCCCATTATAAAAATGATAAAAAATTTTGGAATGTTAATGGCATTCCAAACAAATTTCCCGAATCTAAAAGATTAAAGAATGCAGGTCATCACTCTCACCCGAAGTCCTTTAAAAAAGAATGCAGGTCATCACTCTCACCCGAAGTCCTTTAAAAAGAATGCAGGTCATCTATTGCTTTAGAAAAGGAATACCTTGAGTATCATACAAGAAGAATGATATTCATGTGGTCTGGGGACCTGTGGAAGCCTTAACGGTAAGAGCAGTTCTCCGAGTTTGGAAGCGGAGTAGAAGGTGTCAACAATGAAATCAGTTGGTTGTGACACTTAGAACTAATGAGCTTTGTTTAGTGGCGTTTGGAAGTTTTTTATTGCCCCAGAGATCTCGTGTTTCGAGGTTTTGACACACTTACGGGGTAGGCTTGGGTATCTGTTTATGTAAAGCGTCTGAATGTCTCCGACTCTTGACAGGAGGTTGGATATGGGTAAATGTCTTTTAAACAGTTGTGGGAAAGAGAATGTTCTGGCATAAGCTTCTGAGTGGTATAAGATATATTCTATTCTAGGTCCATGTGTCTGTCTGGCAGAGGTATGTGTACTGTTAACGTGGACGTGTCTTGTTTCTTCAGACTGAAGAAACGTATTGAAACGTATTTTCTGAAACGTATTGAGAGGCAAGAAGGGTTTGGGTAAGATTATTAAAGAAGAAAATATAATATTTCCCACGTTGGAACGTCGGATAGAAAGACATCTGTTTTGTGGAGTAGGCCTTTCGTTATGTAACATCCATTTGGACAAATTTAAGATAATGCCGTGTTCCTGAAAACAGAAAGTCAAAAGAGAATGTAGGAAAAAGATGGGACTAAATAAACACTGAAGCAAAAAGAGGCCAATGAAATGTTTGCGATAATAAGAATATATATAATATATATATATATATATATATATATATATATATATATATATATATATATATATATATATATCTAATAAAAGGAGCCCATAAAAACACCAAAATGTAGAGAGAAAAGTACTATATTTCAGAGACTGCTGTCTCTCTCTTCAGGTATATGAATGAGAAAAGTTTACAGAAAAGGTGGTATTTATACAAGAGATTCGTCCACAAGTAAGCCAATTTAGGTCACCCCCCGCTGATAATCTTCCTTTAATCTTCTTAAGCGTTGGTTGAATGAACACTGCGTCGACGATGTCCGATGTCCAATTCCCTTTTGAGATGTTCATTACCTGTTCTTTCTCTTTTATTAAGGCCGATTCCATCATTTGACTCTTGTACGGCAGTTGCTGCTATAAATTACACGTGACATATTCCAGTTTATTCTATGGTTATGTTCATTTATATGGTTGAAAATAGCCGAGTTCTGTTGTCCATACCTAACTGACCGTTTGTGTTGTATTAATCTCTGGGAAGTGATTTACCTGTAAATCCGATGTAAGATTGGTCACAGTCCTGGCATGGGATCTCATATACCCCAGAGTCTTTGGGCGATGTCTTTTGTTGGACGTTAATCAGGGATTTGGCTAAGGTATTTGGGTAGGTGAATGCAAAAGGGTTGGATTTCCCAAGGGTGTGAGTTACTCTCTTAATCGTCTCCAGGTGGGGAATTTTTATTTTATTGTTGGGTGTGTCTCTGGTCTTGTCTTTAGGGGGTCGGTAGAAAATTACGTTTGCTTTTTGAATTGCTTTCTCAATTATATGGTCAGGATACTTTAAAGATGAAAGTTGCTTGCGAATTAGTTCAAATTCTTTTTCCAGGAAATCTGGGGAACAAATTCGTAAGGCTCTTAAGAATAGGTTGCTAGCTAGACCTATCTTGATAGTATTGTCATGATAGCTAAAGTAGTGAATATATGAAAGTGAGAACGTTGGTTTTCTGTATATGGTAAATTTGTATTCTGTCGTGTCTCTGATTATTAAAACATCAAGAAAAGGAATTTTGTTGTCTGTTTCCCATTCAACTTTAAATTTGATGCTGGGCACTAATGCGTTTAATTTTGAGAGGAATTCATTAAAATTACCCCACTTATTATCCCAAAATGTTAGTATGTCATCCACGTATCTCATCCACAGCATGTTTTTGGGTTTTATTGCAATTATTACTGTAGTTTCAAAGTATTCCATGTACAGATTGGCTAAAATAGGACTTAAAGGACTACCCATACTACACCCGAATTTTTGCTTGTAGAATGATTCCCCGAATGAAAATACGTTATTAGATGCACATAATTCAACTAACTTTATTATTTTGTCAAGTGCCAAAGGGAAATGATCTGAATAGGGGGATAATTTTTCCCTTAAAAACTGAAGAACGTCCTGTACTGGTGCTTTTGTGAATAGGGAGTCTGCGTCAAGGCTTAAAAGTTTTATGTTGTGAAGTGGTATATGTGCTTCTCTGAATTTGTGACAAAAGTCTTCCGAATGTTTGATGTTTTCTCCCAGTCACATCAAACATTCGGAAGACTTTTGTCACAAATTCAGAGAAGCACATATACCACTTCACAACATAAAACTTTTAAGCCTTGACGTAGACTCCCTATTCACAAAAGCACCAGTACAGGACGTTCTTCAGTTTTTAAGGGAAAAATTATCCCCCTATTCAGATCATTTCCCTTTGGCACTTGACAAAATAATAAAGTTAGTTGAATTATGTGCATCTAATAACGTATTTTCATTCGGGGAATCATTCTACAAGCAAAAATTCGGGTGTAGTATGGGTAGTCCTTTAAGTCCTATTTTAGCCAATCTGTACATGGAATACTTTGAAACTACAGTAATAATTGCAATAAAACCCAAAAACATGCTGTGGATGAGATACGTGGATGACATACTAACATTTTGGGATAATAAGTGGGGTAATTTTAATGAATTCCTCTCAAAATTAAACGCATTAGTGCCCAGCATCAAATTTAAAGTTGAATGGGAAACAGACAACAAAATTCCTTTTCTTGATGTTTTAATAATCAGAGACACGACAGAATACAAATTTACCATATACAGAAAACCAACGTTCTCACTTTCATATATTCACTACTTTAGCTATCATGACAATACTATCAAGATAGGTCTAGCTAGCAACCTATTCTTAAGAGCCTTACGAATTTGTTCCCCAGATTTCCTGGAAAAAGAATTTGAACTAATTCGCAAGCAACTTTCATCTTTAAAGTATCCTGACCATATAATTGAGAAAGCAATTCAAAAAGCAAACGTAATTTTCTACCGACCCCCTAAAGACAAGACCAGAGACACACCCAACAATAAAATAAAAATTCCCCACCTGGAGACGATTAAGAGAGTAACTCACACCCTTGGGAAATCCAACCCTTTTGCATTCACCTACCCAAATACCTTAGCCAAATCCCTGATTAACGTCCAACAAAAGACATCGCCCAAAGACTCTGGGGTATATGAGATCCCATGCCAGGACTGTGACCAATCTTACATCGGATTTACAGGTAAATCACTTCCCCAGAGATTAATACAACACAAACGGTCAGTTAGGTATGGACAACAGAACTCGGCTATTTTCAACCATATAAATGAACATAACCATAGAATAAACTGGAATATGTCACGTGTAATTTATAGCAGCAACTGCCGGTACAAGAGTCAAATGATGGAATCGGCCTTAATAAAAGAGAAGCAGGTAATGAACATCTCAAAAGGGAATTGGACATCGGACATCGTCGACGCAGTGTTCATTCAACCAACGCTTAAGAAGATTAAAGGAAGATTATCAGCGAGGGGGTGACCTAAATTGGCTTACTTGTGGACGAATCTCTTGGTATAAATACCACCTTTTCTGTAAACTTTTCTCATTCATATACCTGAAGAGAGAGACAGCAGTCTCTGAAATATAGTACTTTTCTCTCTACATTTTGGTGTTTTTATGGGCTCCTTTTATTAGATGGAATTCTGTTGTTACAGAACACTTTTACCAGTCATATATCATATATATATATATATATATATATATCTATATATATATAGTATATATATATATATTATAATATTATATAATATTATATTATATATATCTAAGCTTTTGATTTCTTGTTTTCTTAGCGTCTGATTAAGACGGCATGATGGGGTTGCCTGTCTCATTCATAACGGTGACCTTTGCATTAAATCAATCAATCATTCATGGTTGATGAGAGGCAGCATCACGGTATCTAGAACCATGATTTCTACGAAAGATGGACGATGCTCGAAGCTCGGTAACTTATTCGAGAAAAATTGACAGCTCTCCTAGAGCTGGCCCGAAGGATTAGATATTTTTACGTGGCTAGGAAGCAATTGGTCACCTAGCAACGGGACCTACAGCTTATTGTGAGATCCGAACCACATTATATCGAGAAGTGAATTTCTATCACCAGAAATAAATTCCTCTGATTCCGCGTTGGTCGAACCGAGAATCGAACTTCGGACCACCAGTGTAGAGGGAGAAATTCCCCATATCTGGAGCAGATGTTTTTTTCTTCTTCTTCTTCTTCTTGATCATCTGATATAATTTCAGGTAGGAAATAAGTTTCGACCAAGTTCATGTTTATGTAGAAACCAGCTTCTGTACTCTTTGTCGCACCGTAGAATTTTGTGATGCGAGGAGGCGCTAGTTTTCCCGAAGGAGGAAGACTAAAAGAGAGGCCGTTGCTATGAAGAATCTTGTTATATCGTTATGCTTAATGAAGACTCCTCCTCCTCCCCTCCTCCTCCTCTCGTGCACATCCCCCACCCTACCCACACACTCTCTCTCTCTTGTTACGTTAATTAGCGACTTTTTGAAACCCTTGTGTATGCGATCATGATATAATGAAGAGCTATTATTATTATTTTTTTTTTTTTCACTTTTGAAGTGAAGGAGACTTCCCGGGGATGGTTTAAGTGTTGTGTTGGACGGTTAGTCACTGAATCATTCTAGATGGTGGGAATTCGCGTGCGTTTGAGAGAGAGAGAGAGAGAGGAGAGAGAGAGAGAGAGAGAGAGAGGTCAAACAGAGTAACATAATATATGTGGTAATAAAGGAATGAGGAGGGAAAGTGAAAGATAAAACGGACTAAAGGCGTAGTGGTGAGGGAAAGGGAAAAGTGAGGAACAAAGGGGAAGAAGAAAAAGGCAGAATTAAGTGTTGTCGGGGGGGAAGGGGAAGGAGAGGAGAGAGAGAGAGAAGAGAAGAATGGAGGGATTTAAGGGTGGGGAACAGGAAAAAAACTCGAGAGAGAGAGAGAGAGAGAGAGAGAATGGAGAATTCAGGTGGGACAGAACTGGAGAAAGAAAGAGGAGGTAGAGAGAAAGCGGATAACAGACAGATAGTGAAAGAAGTCAAACGAAAAAAAAACAAAAGTCTGCGTATGGGTAATAGGAGAAGAACGAGTAATTAATAGGGGCGATATGGGAGGAGGAAAGAAAGGACTGTGGAAAAAGGAGAGAGAGAGAGAGAGAGAACGCAAATGACTACTAACTTCATCCGCGCTGGCTTCCTTCTTTTACATCTCGGAAACACAATTATAAGCGTTGGCTCAGAAGAATTTGGAATGTAATTTTCCTTCTGAGTGAAGCCAGAAAGGGAAAAAATTTCCTTGATTGTTGGGGGTTGTGGGCGCCAGGAGCCAGAAATATTTGTTGTTTCCTTTTGCCAAAAAAAAAAATTAGAGGTAATAACAATAATAGCAGCTGGGTCACCGGAATTAGCTTACACAACTTAGGTAGCTCTGTTGCCATTACCGTTTGTTGTCCATTTTCCGGTCCTCTTTTTTTTTATTTAGAGGAAACCATATTTTTATCCTGTGTATATTATGGCAAGGAAAATGTGTTTATTTATTTATTTATTCATTCATTTATTTATGTACCATTTTTTGGGGGGGTTTACCTGGAAAGCAACAGAATTCTTACGTCTCTAAAACTAACTCATGATGGGTGATCATTCCTCCGTTAGCTGCAAGATATGCTATTCCAATTTTTCAGTGACTCTGTGTCCACCTTCTAACTGTTAAGACACCGTCCACAACGTGTATGTGATCTCGTCTTCGGGTTAATAAACACATCTTTTGGTGTAAGTGAACACACAACTTTCGTCTTCACGTTGGAGCAGCCTACATGACCTGGTAAAGCGTTCAGTAACCAGATTATTATGCGTGATGACTCTGCTCTATGAAAGGGTAAACGATATATTTATCGGTACAGAAACCAGAGTTTTTTCACATTACTGTAGACACTGTTATACTTAAAATACATTCACAATAAATAGATTTTTTTATACGCTTGTGTCCTCAATACAATCAGAAAGCCCTGACAGAGTTGGTATCGATGAGTGAATGTAAGATGGCATTTTTTTAAAAAAAGAATATATCATTCATTCTGTCTGATGATCGCCTTACCTCAAATGTTGTGGGCAAGGCGTCTCGTCCAGTTCCGTCTACTATTGAGTCTACGTTCAATTACATACAATCGTTTTGAAAATTACTGGGTAAATTCACTGGGTTTAAGAAATACCAGATAGGACCTCAGTGGCGTGATCGATATGGTCTTGCCACCTCGGTGGCCGCGAGTTCGATTCTCGGGTATTCCACAGAGGGGTTGGAGATGTGCATTTCTGGTGACAGAAGTTCACTCTCGACGTGGTTCGGAAGTCACGTAAAGTCGTTGGTCCCGTTACTGAATAACCATTGGTTCTATGCAACGTAACAACACCATACAAACAAACAAACGAATAAACAAGAAATACTAGATTTTTGCTTTGCTTTTCGTTTCGTGTTGTCTACAACTTTTGTTGCAAATTTCATTCTGTCCCTTTTTGATGCGTTTCCGTTCTTGGCCTCTAGATATCGACACATATAGCTTCCTCCTTTTTGCTGTCTGCAGTTCTTTGTTCTATGTCTCCTGTTATTTATAGCCTTTGTATATCTCTCTCTCCTATTTTTGTTTTAACTCTTCTTGCGACGTGATTTGTGCGTCGCGGTGGAGTCAGTACCAGAAGGGGTTAAGTTTGACCCCATCTGGGAGGCGCTTTGACCTCGCTTTCTTTCCGTTCCTCTTCCTCTCCTCGCACCTGACTGTCCAACTTTTTTCTAACTCTGCCTTGTTCCAGCTTTCGCTTCTCATTGCTGGATTCTGGTGAACATTGATTGAAAAATCAACCCGAACACAGACGTGAGTGTGATTGTTATATTTTTAATTATACTTTTAAATTAATTGTACCTGTTGAGTATGGTCTAACATCGGAAAATCCTTTGGTCCCTGTGAATTCTGTATTTAGAGGCTTTATCAGCTTTGGAGTATAATTATAGGTCTTAGTATCGTGTGCAATGCTGGAAACAGTTGAATTAATTTTGCTATACCTGTTAGGTATGGTCGAACATCGGGAAATCCTTTGGTCCTTATTGAATTCTTTATTTAGAAGCTTTATCGGCTATCCAATACAAATGTAGGTCTTAGTGTCGCGTGCAATTTTAGAAACAGTTGAATTAAACGTCACTTTTGTTAGACTTTTGAAATTGTAGATATTCAAGTCGATAGTAAGGATTAACAACAATAAAAAGGGAATTTTAATAATATAATGATGAGCCTTCTGTGTTTGTGTACGTAACAGTTTATAATCGTAAAGTATTCTTTGCATTGTTTTTATGCTCGATTCAAGTGTTGAAGAGTAAACGTGGTAGGGGCCGTTTTATAATAATAATAATATTAATAATAAGCCAGGATTTCATACGAGTGTTATCCGCTCAGTGTGTAACAAGGGATGACGTCATCCTTCTTGTGTTTTAAAGGTGATGTTACCGCTTATTTGCTCCTGCTTGTAAGTAAGCTAAGCAGACGCGGAATTTCAGACAGAAATTGTGTACTGTGGGATTTAATATCATGAAGGAAAACTTGACTGTTTTTTTTACCGTTATCGCCATGCTGGGTGTCATTGCTCTATTTTTCGGCCTGGATGGTTTTGTGATTGCAAGCTTAGTTATGCCTAAGTGTTGAAGTAAATCTAATATATACACTCACACACAGAAGTACATACATGCACGCATACACACACACACACACATATATATATACATATATATACATACATATATATATATATGTATATATATAAAATATATGCACATATATATGTATACATATATGTCTGTATGTGTATGTGTGTATATATATATATATATATATATATATATATATATCTATATATATATAGATATATATATATATATATCCCTATATATATATATAGAATAGATATATTACCCTGAGAGACTAAGAGATAAAGACGTGATTACATCATATATAATAATACATTTGCTGTAGATGGTAGAAGAAGTCGTTCCGGTGCTTGGAAAAAAAAAATACATAATTTGAAAGCGCATCTGGATGTAAAGCCACCACCCTTTTTTTTTTATGGAGATGCAGAAGAAACCTGTTGATCTCCCGTCGTCATAATCGATGGCAGCTATATGTATCCGCGTTCTCCGGAGATATTCAAATGACTGAGGGAAGTGGCCTGTGTAAGTTGAAAGGGAAGTTCAACTTTCGCATTATCTTCGCCCCCTCTATTTAATGAAGGGTCTCAGACGTGAGAGAGAGAGAGAGAGAGAGAGAGAGAGAGAGAGAGAGAGAGAGAGAGAGAGAGAAGCATTAGGTATATAATTGATATAAATGGAGAAGGATAGAGAAAGAGGGAGAGAGAATGTTAGGTATGATTTGAATAAATGGAAAGAGAGAGAGAGGAGAGAGAGAGAGAGAGAGAGAGAGAGAGAGAGAGAGAGAGAGCGAGAGAGAATGTTTTAGGTATGATTAAATAATGGAAAGAGGAGCGAGAGAGAGAGAGAGGAGCGAGTGGAGAGAGTATTAGGTATGTAATTGATATAAATGGAGATGGAAAAAGGTAGAGAGAGAGAGAGAGAGAGGTATAATTTGTATATATGGAAAATGAGAGAGAGAGAGTTGCAAGGAGTTACAAGGATTAGTTTGAGAGAGAGTGAGACAAGAGAGAGAGTATTAGGTATAATTGATATAAATGGAAAAGGATAGAGAAAGAGAGAGAGAGAATGTTCGGTGTAATAGGTATAAATGGAAAAAGGAGAGAGAGACAGAGACAGAGAGAGACAGAGAGAGAGAGAGGTATAATTTGTATAATTGGAAAATGAGATAGTTACAAGGAGTTACAAGGATTAGTTTGAGAGAGAGAGAGAGAGAGAGAGAGAGAGAGAGAGAGAGAGAGAGAGAGAGAGAGGATGAGGTATAATTTGTAAAAATGGAAAATGAGAGAGAGTTACAATGAGTTACAAGGATTAGGATGTCTCAAAGACTTATTATTAGTCCATCCGAGGAGACATCGCCTGCTCACATATCCGTAGGAGCAGGTTCTACTGTGCATTCACAGTGTCTTAATGATTTTGTCTAGCTTTCTTTTAAACTCTTCCACACTGTTGCTGTTTACAGCTTCTAGTGGCAGTTTATTCCATGTGTCATATATCTTGTATGTGAAGACGTTCCCGCAATAAGATGTGTTGTATCTCTTCAGCTTTAGTATCCTTCCATTATCACTTGTCTGGTTTTTGTTTAACGTAAATGGTTACTGTCTACTTTTGTTATGCCTTTCAGTATTTTGAATGCTTCTATTAGTTGTCCTCACAATCGTTGTGTGTGTGTGAGAGAGAGAGAGAGAGAGATCCCAAATAAAATTCTCCAAAAATCTGAGACATTGTAAAAAAAAGAAAAAAATTCAGCATGATAAAACAAAAACTGAAATTAAAATAGCTATGTAGTGTAGAGTGAGAGGGAAACTATCGATAGAAAAAGTACATTCGCCATAAATTGCAAGAGAGAAACGCGAGTGTTGAGAGAGATGGATTTCAGGAATTTTTTTGTTTACTTTATACTGTAAAATAATTTTGTTTTTACATCTCTTTTATTTCCCTACTCTCTTTGTTTCCAATATATCGCGCTTTGCTGTTTTGCTTCGAGTTTTCGTCATGTTTGTAGATATCTTTATTCGTAATAAATGTTGCTTAAAGAAAATAATTTATTTTTTTCCCGCGCAGAAATTGCTTCAAGAATCATAGATTTACCCGTTTTCATTTTTATTCAATTTGTGTCTGTTTCAAAATTTCGTTTATTTGTTTGTGCAGTCATTATTTTTGCGTTTCGGCTTTATCTTGGCTATTTTACTTTTGCTGATTTTATGTGCATACATACATACATAATACTACATATATATAGATATATATATAGATATATATGAATAACCTGATCACGAAGTATATAAAACGTGATGCTATGTATAAATAAAGTTTTTTTTGCCACGAAGGAAAAAAATGAAAAAGCGAGTTAGCCGAGTACTTTCGGTCCTATTCGGACCCTTTACTGAGGGTCCGAATAGGACCGAAAATACTCGGCTAACTCGCTTTTCATTTTTTTTCTTCGTGGCAAAAAAACCTTTATATATATATATATATATATATATATATATATATATATATATATATATATATATATATATGATATATATAGTTTTTTTTTCGCCTTAACTTCTTGCATATTTTGCGAGAGTAAAAAGAGTTAGACATACGGCCAGATGATTAATAAATTAGTGCCGCTTCACCTCACCAATTATCAATTCATAGAAGTTATAATATTTTCTAGTTAATTGGACAGATATTTTTGTTATATGTGTGAATGTACGTAACTAATTAAACACCAAGACAGATCAGAAAGTTAATGACAGGTCCAGTTCGTCATTATCATTTAACAGAGGCTGAACATTTTTAGTCATAGGCCTTATGTTTTGTGTCGTATGGTTGTCAGAATTAAAACAGTTGAACTGCTGTGCGTATTGGACGTATTTTTTTAAGTCAGCGTCACTGTAAATCCTTAATTATGAATCATTGCTCAAATAATGTTTTCGTCCATTATGACAGATCTGAAATAAACTTCATTCGTCTATGTATATATATTTTTTTTCCTTTTGCATTTGCAAACATTCTATTGGTAAGAATTATTCTTAGCGAATTGGTGGCCTGTGTGTGTTTCATACAAACCTATGATGATATATATATATGTATATCAACTGAACACTCTTTTCACATTGTTATCAGTTCTGAACTGAACGGTCTTTTCAACATCGCTATCATTTCTCGAAGCATTATCATTTTTCAATGTCTTACTCATCCAACCACCTCAAAGAATCCGACCCATCTTTTTACATATGACGCTGTCCTAATAGGATTACTTTGGTAAATGAGCTCATTATTAATAATACTAATAATTATACCCAAAGAGAACTGGCAAAACCGATCATTGCCAAATTCACTCCAACTCAGAACTTGATCTAAATACGAGTTTAAGAGGATTCGACGAGATGGAGCGACTGACTTCGGGAATTACGTTATGCAACAAGTTCCGAACTTAATTTTACGAAGGTAGTCGTCAGGACTTATCAAACTGAACTCTGTTGAAATAATTAGGACACATGCATATATATATATATTATAATATATATATATATATATATATATATATATATATATAGACACATACATACATATATATAATATATTTATACATATATATGTACACAAATACATACATGCTAATAGATATATATAATAGGATATATAATACATATAACATACATACATACATACATACATACGTGCATATATATAATATATATAATATATATATATAGAGTGCCTGTTATATATATATATAGTCTAGATCTATCCATATTATATATATATATATATACACATATGCATGTGTCCTAATTATTTCAACAGAGTTCAGTTTGATAAGTCCTGACGACTACCTTCGTAAAATTAAGTTCGGAACTTGTTGCATAACGTAATTCCCGAAGTCAGTCGCTCCATCTCGTCGAATCCTCTTAAACTCGTATTTAGATCAAGTTCTGAGTTGGAGTGAATTTGGCAATGATCGGTTTTGCCAGTTCTCTTTGGGTATAATTATTGGTATTATTAATAATGAGCTCATTTACCAAAGTAATCCTATTAGGAAAGCGTCTTATGTAAAAAGATGGGTCGGATTTTTTGAGGTGGTTGGATAAGTAAGACATTGCAAAATGATAATGCTTCGAAAAATGATAGCGATGTTGAAAAAGAGTGTTAAGTTCAAAACTGATGTTAATGTTATCAGTTGAAAAATGATAACATTGTTGAAAAGAGTATTAAGTTTAAAACTGATGGTAACAATGTGAAAAGGAGTGTTCAGGTGAAAAATTATAAGTGTTGAAAAGGGTATTAAGTTTAAAACTGATGGTGACAATGTGAAAAAGAGTGCTCAGTTGAAAAATGATAATGTTGAAAAGAGTGTTAAGTTCAAAAATGATAATGTGAAAAGGGTGCCCAGTTTAAAAATTCTATAAAGGAGGAACGCAAGAGGGTGATAATGCCAAAATGGCAAAATGTTAGAATGAGAGGACATTAGCATGCTAAAAAGGTTGAATACGAGGTCAGGATAAAATGAAGCGGTATATTATTTATTATTATTATTATTATTATTATTATTATTATTATTATTATTTCATTCTTGGTTATCCAGATCTGATGAACTTATTAGCGACTAAAGTATTTCTTTAATTCGCTCCTTCAGGTAGGAACGGTTTCTTGAGAAAAATGCTTGCTGTGCGTCTTTTAGTTTAGGAAAAATTATTATGTACCATTTTCCATGTTTTATCTCTGGGGCTCTTAGTGGCTGAACGTGATACCAGATGCCGTGTTGGGTTGTGACTGTTGTAACCTATGATGTTGAACCTTTGTTTGTGCCATAGCCTCTTTGACGTGGTCTTCTCCCGTCGTGTTCATGAGTTTCCTTGATTGAGGTGCTCTTAAGAGATCCTGCCCCTGATAGGTACTTTTCTCTGTTTGTTATTTTCATTCGCTTTTATTATGCTGGAGTTTGTAATTTTTATATTGTTAATTCAATTCCAAATTCAATTTTAAATGGATTCTCATGTAG
Source organism: Macrobrachium nipponense (assembly GCF_015104395.2). Classification (NCBI taxonomy): domain Eukaryota; kingdom Metazoa; phylum Arthropoda; class Malacostraca; order Decapoda; family Palaemonidae; genus Macrobrachium; species Macrobrachium nipponense. Next base: position 6,997,323 of record NC_087205.1, on the reverse strand, counting down.
CAATGCAGTTCTGTTCTTCGGGGCATAATGTTATTAATCATATATACATACATATATATAAAGTACATATATGTGTGTATGTGTGTATGTATGTATGTACACACACACACACACACACACATATATATATATATATATATATATATATATATATATATATATATATATATAGAGCGTATCATTTGTATGCAACTGATTATTATTATTTATTATTGGTATGTGCTGTTCTGATCCTCATCGGCACCTTTTGTACTTGAATTATATTCATCTCCTAAATTTACAAAGATGATCCCTTTATTCGTCGGCTCGTGTCATAACGCTATAAGTATATCGCATAACGGACACGTCGACATCTGGACTCCTTCGCTTACAGATTATTGTAGTCGCTGATCCCATCCCACACGCTTTTACCAAATCGGGATCAGAGCGATGATATCTTGTCATGTTTTTATTAGCCAACGTTCAAAGGAGGCTCAAATCCCCTCGTCCTTCGCTAATCGCCCTTCGTCGAGATCTTGTTGTTGATGCACTCCAGTAAATCGCGCAGGTTGTAATCCCCTTCAGTGCCTTCTTCCTCCATTAGTCCAAGAGGATTATTGCCCTGTCCCGCGCATGATTTGTTCTCAGTCTGTCTGTCCGTCTGTCTGGTGCTCCGTCTTAGGTGATTGTCTGTTTATCGCTCTCTGTTTAATCAGCCGCTCTATGTGACTGTCATTCACCTTCTCTTTCTCTCTTTAGATTAGGTGTGGATTCTCTCTCTCTCTCTCTCTCTCTCTCTCTCTCTCTCTCTCTCAGATGCCAAGTGCTTGAATTTCCTTCTCTCTCTCTCTCTCTCGCAGATGTCAAGTGCTTGAATTTCCTTTCTCTCTCTCTCTCTCTCTCTCTCTCTCTCTCTCTCTCTCTCTCTCTCTCTCAATGTCACTCACTGTCTGACACCGAAGTCTGGGGACGGAGGTAGCAGGAGCATCAATATAATATGCAACCTACATAGCCGGAAGGTACTTCATTACTGCTTTTATTGACTGTTGGTGGAAAAAGGAAGATTTGTTGATGGCGTGAGCGAGAAGAGAAGAGTTTTTTACTTGGTTCTTTTACTTGAGCTGGATATAGAATTTATGTGGTGGAAGGGGGGTTCTCATATATTCGGTTCTGCTGGTCGATATTTCTTTCGGGAATTTTTATATAAATATTAATTTTTTTTCGTATTTTTGTTACTAAACATTGGAGGGTAGGGGTGAGGTAATGTATTCATTCTATATATTTTCATGTTTATTCCATTTTTAGTTAATTTTTATTTATTTATGTTTTATTTATTTATTAATTTATTTATTTCTTATTTTCTATTTATTTTTATTTTTTTATTTTTACGCGACTGAGATTATAGTCTGGAAGCTACTAAACCGTCTCTTAGTCTTTCGGCTATGATAATAAAAATAAGATTCACAGTGATAATGATGATAATATCATCTAATAAGAATTGATTTCTGTACTTCAATCTGATATTTTTTCACCAGCTTTGTTTGCTTTTTGTTTGCCCTTTTACCAAGGGCATTTCTTGAAACCTGGCACGTAGCCGTCGTATCGTGCCATATTTCATTGTTCGCGTAGCAATTCTTCATCCTGGTTTCTCCGTTTTTTTCTTCAAGTGATAAAACATTCTTTGTCATTTTTATGTCTGTATTTATGTGTTGATATATTTCCATGGATATTCAGTGTTCATTTTTTATTTTATTATTTTTTTTTCTATCGTATCTCATATGAACATTCTCCATTCTTTGATTGCTATGTAGGTTAACGAGTTTTGGTGATTGCTCGTTATGAATGCTTGCTTGATTTGAATGATAATAATATTACTTTCCCCTTAGTATGTCGCATGCTGCATTAATTATTGTTAAATTTGCATAGTTTCGTAAGTTATTGTTCTATAGTATGTGTTAATCCGAAATCAGCAGAAACAAGGCTCAGTTATCTACATCCTCACGTTTCAGTGCCAGAGAGAGAGAGAGAGAGAGAGAACTTGGGTACGTCAAATGACCATAAATCTATAAGGATGTAGTTATGTTTGCATGTGTATGGTGATGGAGAGAGAGAGAGAGAGAGAGAGAGAGAGAGAGAGAGAGAGAGAGAGAAACTTGAGTAAGTTAAATGAGCATAAAACTATAAGGATGTAGTTATGTTCGCATGTGTATGGTGGTGGAGAGAGAGAGAAAGAAAGAGAGAACAGGAAATTTCTTTTGTTATGAAATCTACAAGGGGATCAGTGTCCTCGACCGTTTGTGCTTGAAAGAAATAGTGAGAAAAGAAAATTATTTTTCTGTCAAATTCTTTTCCTTATGGTCTCAAAATGTCTCCGTATCTCTACTCTGTTTTGCAACGCGTTGTAATTCATATCCCGTTGCATATTCATCATTCCCGTCCCGTAACTTCGTAGGAGCGAGCAGAGGCTTCCAGCTTTCGTTTTAATGTTTCACCCTAAATTTTGTCTGGAGAGAATCGACTGTATTCTATCCGGAAATTACAAGCGAAAAATTCCGTCGTTTTCAGTGTAACGTTTGGTTATTCTTTGGGCTTAGCGCTTATCAGTCCTCACGTTGTTCCAAAATTAGAGACAGTGTGGGGAGAAAATTGATGTTTGAGCTCTGGAGAGAGAGAGAGAGAGAGAGAGAGAGAGAGAGAGAGAGAGAGAGAGAGAGAGAGAGAAATTTCATTACCGGCTCACCGTAATGCTAGTAAGTGTATGCTTTCCAAATAACAGCGATCGGTCTTTTTGATCTAATGTTTATACTGGATGATTGTAGTAACCCGTCTCTCCAGTTTCCCCTGACATGAGGATAAGTTTATGGTTTTCTACTACTGAAGCTGCATAGTTCCCGTCTTTTGTTTTCTTTGCACGTAAGTTTGTGTTTTTGTTTGTGTGTGTGTTTGTCCTAGAAAAGGACTCAGGTGTGCGTTTTCGTCTTGGGATTTCGGTAATGATATGTATCAGATTAAGTTCACCAGAAAACTGCATTTAAACTTCGTTTAAGGTTGAAGCACTCTTTGAGGATTATTAGAATTATGGGGCAGAGTGAATAGAATAATTTGGAAGAGAAGTGGAAAGCGTAGAAGAGGTAATAATGAAGTGAAATAGGATGGCAACGATAGTGGCTATTGGGAGAAGGATGAAAATCACACAAAGAAGTAAAAGAGAGAGAGAGAGAGAGAGAGAGAGAGAGAGAGAGAGAGTTATACATCGGGAGAAATAATAAGGAAGAGGAAACAAAGAAATGTAAAAGAAAGATGACGAAGGTAGGAACTGTGGAATAATGAATTTAAAAAAAAAAAAAGGAAATAGGAAGATGACGATGATAGGAGTCTTGGTATACAGTAGGAAATAGATGACTGCAATAGAAAGTGACTGAGGTAGAGAAACAAAGAACCGAAAAGGAAGGATAAAAGCAAATGAGGAGAAGGAGGAGGAGGTTTGTCGTGGTTTGGGTCTCATGTTGCGATTTTAGTTTCCCCGGAGACATTTGCATAATCTCGCCTTCAGGTTAATTTCATGCATCTATTGCCCTATTAGAAACTCCGGTCGGATTTTGGGGGCTTCGGGATGATATAACCTTTGGAAGAAAGAGGTGGGAGAATTATTCGCAAGGGAACGGATGAGATGCTAGAACTCGATTGGCGTGGTTGGTATTGGTCTTTGCCTGTCACCTCGGTGGCCGCGAGTGTGATTCTCGGTCAGTCCATTGAGGGGTCAGAGATGTGTATTTCTGGTGTTAGAAGTTCACTCTCGACGTGGTTCGGAAGTCACGTAAAGCCGTTGGTCCCGTTGCTGAATAAACACTGGTTCCATGCAACGCAAAAACACCATACAAACAAACAAAACGAATCAAGGAATCCTTTGTTTGATGTCTAAATTTATTGTGAAAAAAATATAGGAAGAATTTATACGGAACAGAATTGGCGTCACAATCGGCAGTGTCAACAACGCTCACAAAAAATATTTTGCCAATGTTATTTGCTGCAATAAAAAGTTCATGATAAAAACTCTTGCTTTATGTTATTTTATGCATTTCATGCAATTATAATCTCATTATATTATAAGTAAAATAGAAAATATGTTTTGATGTGCGTTGAAATACGTGTGCCCAACATTTTGATTGACTGATTATTATTTTTTTTATAAATACTTTGATGTAAAGATTATGAAACCATATTTATTTCAAAATTATATCGTAGCTTGAGAAGTAGTGACCGACAATGGTATATAAGAGAAAAGAATATCTCTCTTTCTCTCTCTCTCTCTCTCTCTCTCTCTCTCTCTCTCTCTGGGACATTAAAAGATAAAAGAGGAAGGTTTAGCCTCTGGTTAAAACCTGTGCCTTGTAAAAAGAAAAAATCGGTCATAATTGAAACTTGCTACAAAGCCTTAGTATTCTGATGTAAGCAGCAAGTGGCCACAGAAAGAGCCAAAAAGCTAGGAGAGTGAGCGGGTGGTCAAGAAGATACTATCAGACGCACCGGAATTATGTAGGAAATACCAGTATACTGGGGTCGTCATGATTCTCAGCGTACACTTACAAATTTTTCTTCTTGCTTTTAAAATCAATTTTGTTACATTATTTTCGTCTTTTATATCTTAAGACGTGTGATTTGTTATAGGTATGTAATAAATTGTAGGAATGTTATGATGTGCAAATATGGTCCAGAATTTAAATGTACAGTTTTGACGTCGATAGCTGTGGAAGGCGTGGCAATATGATCTAATATTGATGATTCAGTCAAAGGAAAAAGTGCTATATAAGGAAGTTTATTTTTCTCTTTTGTAAACCAGCCGGATTACTATGAAAATAGTTTCTATATTGGTTTCTCGCATCTTTTGGCCCATTGCAGCTTGTGCAAGTAGTTAAATTTGTTGAATGTTTTAGCAACTGCTGGTATTTTACAGTAAACCCGTCCGTCCGCGCTTATTCGTCGTGAGAGCATGAATTATAATGCCAAACACACACACACATACACACACACACACACACACACACACACACACACACACATATATATATATTAATATATATTATATATATATATATATATATGTATATGTGTATATTATAGTAATTATATAATAAATATATATATATATATATTATATATATGTATGTGTATTATTATAATTTATATTAATATATATATATATATATACTATAATATTATATATTTAAATTAATATTTAAAATACAATATATATATATATATATTTTATATTTATATATATATATATATATATATATATATATATATATATATTTCAAAGAACAGGAATCCCGAGGTATCCTTACTCAGTCAGAATGAGATAGGACTGGCTATAGTAACCCGCACGGAATTGGATATTTGCATTGATATCCGGAACTGAGTTCTCTGCAGTGGAGCCCTGAATATTTTATACCTCAGCTTGTTATGCAAAATGCAAAGAAATTGTCCAAAATGGGAGGGTCTCAGCTTGTGAGGTAAATACGTCCCCAGTGATTCTTCAGTGATCTGTGTGCTGGATGGTATCGTTTTTTTTTTTTTGTTTTTTTTTTTTTTTAATGAATTGAGGCTTTCGTGTATTAGTGTTATTCGGGTTATGCAATTGAGATAAAATCGACTCTAGTTTATTCTTGAGTATGTTAGGTATGTAAGTTAAAGGAACATGAAAAAGGCACTAGGAAGAAAGGAAAAAAATATTCCTTATATGTAATTGGACGTTTTTCAAAGCATTGTCTGTCGACCTCTGCCTGTCAGATTTACATTTTGTCGACATCAGCCAAAGGTTGGTGTGAGGTAGTCCAGTTTATCCTACATAGTATAAAGCTAAGACATTATCAATACAATATTTTCCTTGAAAATCAGTGTCCATGACAGTGTCGTGAATAGTTTGGTGACATAAATATTTTATTTATCTCATCCTAAGCCGCTACCAGAGTGCACTTCGTAATTCTGTAGGTTAAGTATTCACAACAGCTTATTTGCGTGCAATACAATAATTTTAGAAGTGTCAATAATAAAAAAACCCTTATTTTTAATTGTGATCTCGATTTGCATTAACAGCTTCTTTCCCAAGCATATATATTCATGCGTGCGGTTTTGTTATGAATACAGTCAAAATGTTCATAATTAGTATCATTATTGGCGTTTTGTCCTCGTTTTGAAATATAAATGTAGGAAATTCCCTTTAAGTCCAGGCAAAAAAAAAAAAGGTCACTGGAACTTCAGACACTGGAAAGAAACTTGCCTGGAGCCAAACAGACCCCAAGATAAGGACAGATAAATGACCGCGCCGAATTGCCTGACCAAAGCCTACTGCCCCATTAAGAAGTGGAAGAAAGGAGATATTCATTTGCTCTTTATCGTGAACTTCCTGAAGCCCCGGGGCTTTGGGCACCGCCATTTCGCAGATCATTCCAAAGCCCTTTTGGAATTTTTCTCAGGTCGCGGGAATCTTATCGTGGAGATGCGGTATCGTTCGAGTAATGACATCAGAGGTGAGGGTTGGGTTGATT
>NC_087205.1:6968296-6988296 GCF_015104395.2 Macrobrachium nipponense | reverse complement strand
GACATCAATGTCAGCTGGGTCAATATAACGTTTGCGGCTAGCAATCTAATCTTATAGTAGAACTGCTGAGAATCCCCTCCTTCTTCTTGCTCCGCTGCGTCAGTTGAAGAAAAAGATTCACATTGATTATATATATATATTATATATATATATATATATATATATAATATATATATAATATATATATATATAGATTTATATATACATACATATATATATACATACTATATATATATATATATATATATATATATGCAGAAGCTTGTTACTATGTCGTACCTCCAAGTAAATGGGGATACAATCCACAATTATGTAAAATCCTTTTTGGTGAACAAGACCACAGCTGATGGCCGAAAGCTATAAGTTCTTGTACAAGAAATATATATTTTAAACTGCAGAAGGATTTTACATCCTTGTGGATTGTATCCCCATATATATTATATATATATATATATATATATATATATATATATATATTTTGGTAGCAACTTTCAATGTGCTACTTATGCTTTTGTGTCGTATTTCCACCCTGATTTTCCTGTCGTTTCGTCCCATTCCATCGCCCCATCTGTTCTGGCAACGCGAAACACATAAAATGTAAATTTTCTCCTTTTTTTTTTTTTTTTTTTTTTTTTTTTTTTTTTTTTTTTTTTTTTTTGGCTTGCTGCAATTAAGGAAGGACGCAGCCCAAAGAAAATAAAAAAAAATGACGCGTGGAATGGAAATCATAGGAAATCCTCCAGTGTTGTGATGCTGGGCTGCCGATAATATTCATCTGTTTGTGCCTCTCCATCCATTGAGCAGCTTAAAAAGGATTGGAGTGAGAGAGGAATTCTCTCTCTCTCTCTCTCTCTCTCTCTCTCTCTCCTCGTCAACTATCAACAGAGTATTTTCTTTCTCTTTCTAACTCGTTTTGAGTCTTGTGGGAGATCGGGGTGATTGGATAGGGAAGGCGGGTGATTATAGGAGTTCAGAGCTCTGGAGGCTTTCCAGGTTTTAACTTTTCCAGGGAACGAGAAGAGGCAGGTGTTGGGGGATGCATGTGTTTTTTCATGTGGTCCTTTCGTATCATACCATCATCATCCCTTGACGACCTTTGCGCCTCATTCTAACCCGTATTCCATACAGGCAGATATACTGTTCATTACTGTAACTACGTCGGCATTCGGATATTTGTGACGCATTGCCGCTTGCATCTTGCTCTTATGGTTTGTTTCAGGTTCCTGCAATTTTTTAAACATTATAAGTTTTTTTTTTTTTTTTTTTTTTTTTAACAAGCCAGTTTGCTTTGTTTCTGTGACTTACTGCCGCTTGCATCAGGCTGTTAAAGTTTGTTTCAGATTTTTACAATTTTATTTTAACTTTATACAAAGCTGTTACTTTAGCCCTGCACCCACCCACTTTTATTCGGGCTTGAGGCTGACTTGAGCGCATAAATTTTCATCCTTGTAGGGGGTTAGTGCCATCGGTGCACCTCATGCTGTGCACTGTAAGCACATTACTTAAGGTTCTTTGCAGCGTCCCTTCTGCCCCTAGCTACGACCTTTCTCATTCTTATTACTGTACCGCCATTCATATTCTTTTTCTAATTACTTTCCACCCTCTCCCAACAATTGATTCAAACTGCAACTGAGAGGTTTTCCTCCTGTCGCGCCTTCCAAACCATTTGACCGTCGATTTCGAGCTACAGCTCTAAATGAACCTCGTAGGTCCAAGCGCTTGGCCATTGGCCTCAATTCTCTCTTGTGTTTTTCTCGCAGAAGAAAACGTTCCATCCAAGAGTGTTTTAGAAGCGAGTGACGAAGTTCCTCACACACGAGTTCAGAATCGAGAATCCAGCCCAACAACACGCCACTTCAGCGAGCCCTCATAACCAGGCAGCGAATTGACTCCTTTTCCAGCCGCCTCTCTCTCTCGGACATGATCGAATTTGCATACTAATCAATCCGGAAGTAGATTTGCATGGACGATGGGAAGTGGAAGTTAGGCGGGGAGGAAGATGAGTGAGAGAGATAGTTTTGGAAGTGGATAGAGAGCGACTTCTTATTCTTTTTTTCATGCTTTCAGATACTCGAGGGACACCCTGAGTTCTAGGTACACAATTAAAATGACTTTTCCCCCATTTATAAAATATAGATAAATGAATATAAAATAAATCAATCAATCAGTCAATAAATCAACGAAGAAAGACAGTTGTTTTCCCAGGACATGTTGAGTGAATAATTTCCTTTTATATATAAATGAAAATCGCTATAATAACGACTTGTTTTCCCATTGCGAGAACGTGTAGGACTAGACAGTTGTTTGCCAAGTACATATAAACAGCGACGTATATTTCACTTCATATAAATAAAGAGTGCAAGCATAACCAAACCACTTTTTCCATTACAAGGACAGTTTTATGTCCAGGTTTATATAAAGCGACTAATTTCCGTTCATATGAATGAAAAGATGAGCTAAAACGACTTTTTTGTATGCAAGTACATGTAGAACGACAGTTGTTTTCTAAGCATATGTACAGCCAAGGTCTAGAGAGTATCCTTATATTCTAAAGACCTTGTGTACAGCGGCGTATATCCCACCATATCAAAGAAAAGCGCAATTAATAATACTTTATTTTTTCCCCATTGCAAGAACGTGTATAACGACGGCTGCTTTCCAAGCGCGACTAGAGCGACTTGTTTCTTTTTTTAAATGCATGTAAAGCGATTTTTTTTTTCTCATGCACTTCAAGCGAATTATTTTTTCCCCTCTTCCAGACTTTTCTTCCAGATAACGGTGACGACTGACGATTCACAAAAGGCTTTGACTTCCAGGAAACGACTCGGTCTTGTAACTCCTATTCATGGCTCCCCCGATATGCGCGAGTATTAATTATTCGACCGCAGAGGCGGAAGGGAGGGGAAACTGCCATTGTATTAGGTTTTAAGAGTCATCATATTTATTTCGCCTTTGTTTGGCAATTGCCAAGTTTTGCGTTGTGCCAGTTGGTCGATGGAATTAAGGAGAGGTTGCAGTAGCTTGTACTGCAGCTCTTTGGAGAGGGGAATTCTTGGAATGACAGAGGAAGATGTCAAAGCAAAATAAGAGATGAGAGAGAGGAGAGAGAGAGAGAGAGAGAGAGAGAGAGAGAGAGAGAGAGAATGTGATATTCTCGTGCCCCGGCGATCTGAATATCTTTGAGTCAACATAGGGTGAGAGAATGACAAAGGGTTGACCGTTCAATTTTGTTTTGTTTTTAGAATTTTTTTTATGCAGACTTATTCAGACATGAAATTCCTTAGTTAGGAGGATGGCTTCATCTTTTCCTTCCATTTATGACTTATTTTTAATACTTCTTAACTCAGATGGAGACAGTGATTTAAGGTAATTGTGATTAAGTTGAATTCGCAAGTGTAGCATTATTGTCATTAATGTCAGTTTTATGCTTCTGATACACGAACATTCCATCGCGAGGTTATCAAAAGTCTTGAAATCAATTACCGTTGATTAATATCGTATTATTTTTATCGATCAGTTTAATCTTGAATGAAGCTGATATAAGAAAAAGTCCATCTCTAGAAAACTGAATCTCTGAAATCTATTGCCGTTGATTAATATCTTATTAATTTTTTAAAGTGTTTTCATCGATCAATTATCTTAAACGAATCTGATATAAGAAAAAGACCATCTCTAGAAAACTGAAATCTCTCAAAATGGCGAATTCTCAAAAAGAAAGAAAAAAACAAAAATTAGCTGTTTCATCATGCACTTACTTTTCATTTACTGACTAGTTTACACCAGCATTTTATTTACGTGTTTTATTTTACTAATAAATGCAGCCGTGACCTCATTTTGTTTATACGTAGTCGTTTTAGCGCTAAGTAATTTTCCACACAATATCATGGACCGTCTCAGTGGCGTGATCGGTATGGTCTTGGCCTGCCACCTCATTGGCCGCGAGTTCGGTTATCGGGCATTCCACTGAGGGGTAAGATATATGTATATCTGGTGATAGAAAGTCACTCTCGACGTGGCTCTGAAGTTACGTAAAGCCGTTGGTCCCGTTGCCGAATAACCACTGGTTCCATGCAACTTAAGAACGCCATACAAACAAACAAACACACACACAATATCCTGGTGATTCTGAGTTTAAACTCAAAGAGGTTTTTGAATTTAATCAAATCAAACTGATTTGCAATTCATTATCTCTTTCTCTCTTCCTTCTTATCGAGGCAATTTTGTGAGTTTCTAGTTTTCACATCTTTTGATGACACGGGATTTTCTCCTTTGGTGGTGACGTGTATTATTTGATTCAAGCTTCTGTTGGGGCTTCATTATATGGCAAAGATGATTTCAAAACTTCGCCATCATGAAGTAACTCTCTCTCTCTCTCTCTCTCTCTCTCTCTCTCTCTCTCTCTCTCTGTGCGTTCACGTGTTTACCCTACTTCCTCCCATAACGTTTTTGATCGGGCAAACATTTGGGAATAATTACCATCGTTAATATCCTTCAAAGGCCGCTGCACTTGTAAACCAGCTAATACCTATTTAAAGTTTGATGGGACGTATTATGCTGGAAATTAAAACACTCATTAAAGCTAATTATATTTCATAATCACGAAGAGTTTCGTGTGCCTGGCGTCTCACTTTGAGTGATCGTAGGATGGCCTTAGTGTGACGTTCATAAGCTAACTAATGTGATCACGCAGTAGATTAATCAGTTCTCATAAGGTCAATAGCATTTGGCATTTCGGAATCTTTTTTTTTTTCCTTTTCTAGTTCCCTGTAAAAGAAAACTATTGAGATGGCTGCTTGTCTGTCCGTCCGCCCTCAGATCTTAAAAACTACTGGTGCTAGAGGGCTACAAGTATAGGTATGTTGTTGATCATCCACCCTCCAATCATCAAACATACCAAATTGCAGCCCTCTACCCTCAGTAGTTTTGATTTTATTCAAGGTTAATATTAGCCATGATCGTGCGTTTGGCACCGCTATAGGTGCCTACAACACAGGCCACCACCGGCCCGTGGCTGAAAGTGTCATGGGCCGGTGTTCAGAAAACTCGATTGCGCCTAAGAAACTGGTCTTTATTAATATATTTATTGTTTTTATTTATTGTCTATATTGAGACACTGATCAGATATAGTGGCCTTCTCATATTTTTTTAGCTATTTAAAAGCATCTTAAAAGATATCATAACATCATGCTGCTGGCTCTCAGGCCTCACTATGCCCTTTACCCCGTGCACAAGGCCACTAAGGTTTGTTTTAAGTCCGATAACGCTTATTTTTTTTTTTTATAGGATGGTAGGACCATTAACCGTACGCTTAACATGCCTTATTTATAGGTGTTTAGATACGTAGAAATAGGATGTGACTCCTGCGGTTCTCGTAGGGAAAACGGTATAGGGAAAGAGTTATAGTAGAGAGATTTATATATATAGCCACAGCCTTTTAAACCGAACATCATTAACCTTGATATGTAATTTCCCTTTCAGCCGTATAGCGAAAAGAATAATTCTCTTCTTAAAGAGCTTTTAAGAATAATTCGTAAAAGCTTTTTCGCTTATGCTATAGTTTATGGTTATAACTTTTTCTTTTCTTCTTCTTCTTCTACAAAGTAGCAACTAAGTATCACTCCGCTATACCTTTTCAGGTTCAGTATGACCAAATGGCACTTTCATTAGACCGATAGCATCGGTTGGTAGTTTCTGGAAATTACTTTACTTCTTATTCTTTTATATATATATATATATATATATATATATATATATATATGATATATATATATATGTATGTAAATGATAAGCCACGAATGAAAGTGAAACACTGGAGTAGCTGCAAAATCTTTCGACTCACGTCCTTTACTTGCTAAGTAAAGGACGTGAGTCGAAAGATCTTATTGTAGCTACTCCAGTGTTTCACTTTCATTCGTGGCTTATACTTTATTCATGCATTTATCACGTTCCAAACTTCTGATTCACTTATGCACAAATTATATAGTATATTTATACAATACCATAACATATATATATACATATAACATACATAATTAATAATGTATACCCTCAACTTTTTATTCGGACTTGAGACTGTATAGCGATCGTATATAAACCCCCATGACACCAGGTCTCGTTGAAAAATCCCAAAGGGAAAAAGATGTGGGATTGTATCACGTGCTTGCCTATTCTGAGTTCAGAGGGCAGCTGCGTTGATTGAAAGGGATTGGTGAGGTGCGGGGGGGAGGGGGGGGGGATGAAGAAGTCCACCTTCCCCCCTCCCCCTCCCCCTCTACCCCTCCCCCTCTTCTCTTTTCTTCCCCAGATAGTTATACTGCTACCAAACGAGTCCTCCTCCTCCTCCTCCTCTGCTCTCCCATTTTTCACTCTGCTTTTGTGATGGGGAGAATATTTCGGACGGTGTCATCCCAGATTTTTTTTTTTTCTTTTTTGCTTGAACGGAGTCTTTCAGTTGGGATGTGTGTGCGCGTGTGTTTAAACTCCATCGTTGTATAGTACGTATGTGTAGTGATATATACGGTACGCGTGATATATATATATATATATATATATATATATGTGTGTGTGTGTGTGTGTGTGTGTGTGTGTGTGTGTATTTATATTTATTTATTTACAGAATATGGTCTTCGGATTTAAAGGCATAATTCTTGTATTTACGTATGTATTGACACATTAATCTAGTAAGCGCGTAAAAAATTCATCTTTCTATCGCTCAATTTTCTCATTCTTTTTAGAAAAACTAAATTTTTCCATAGAGAGCAAACTTTCAAATTTGTAAGACAACAACATCCAGGGGTATTTTGATTGTATTTTCATTTTAATCATATTGTCATTTTCATGATTCCAGATGACAGACATTCGCGTACAAAAAAAATAATCAATCAATAAATATTAAGTTGAAAAAGATAATTCAATATACACAAATCTGTTGAATGGTTGCAATAGAAACACCGAAAAGACGGTAACAGTTTAATGATAAATAAAGGGGAATCAGCAGACATTCAATCATATTCATATATGAGCATTATAGATCAGAAAGACATTAAATTCTGCGCACATCTCAAATGCTCAGTTGGAGTGAATAGACCATTAGCAACTCCCATCAGGCAGTGGAAGTCATGAAGCAGAAACGGCTCTTAACCCCTCACTCTCGTGCCATTGAATACCTGGCCTCGTTGTGACCCAGCATATTCGCACATGTCCCTCCACCTTGAAAACGAAACGGGCTTCTCTCTCTCTCTCTCTCTCTTTATATACAATAAATTTCATGATATGATAATTTTCAAAATATTTTTGTTTGCCGGATGTCAAAAGAACGCTGTGGATTCAGGCCAAAAAACAGTCCTCTTTGCTTTTTCACCAAAATATGAGAAGAAATTGTTGATGCACCTCCATTAACCCGGAGTATCAGCAAGAATTGCTCCATATCAGAGTAACGCTCTAACCTAATAGTGCATCGTAAAGCCTAATTGCCAACATTATTTTGCCGATTCTTTTGTCCTGTACAAGGCTGTGTTATCACTGTTCATTTTTGCCTCCGGACACTTTGTGGTTATTCTGTGTCCTGATGTGATGGACTTTCGTCATAATATGCTAGAGTAAAAGGTTAAAGGACTACTCATGCACACACACACACTATATATATATATATATATAATAATATATATATATATATATATATTATATATATACATATATATGTGTGTGTGGTCTGTGTGTGTGTGTATATAATGTGAGCATATGTGTATGTGAATGCCTTTTACTGTAATACAACAGTATAATATGAAAATAAAAGGTCCATAAAACACTACTATTTGAACGTTGCAACCATATATTTCGAGCACTTCCTACTATGCCCCTGTTAATTGGTAAAATATGGTCAGATGATGTCTGAAAAGAGTATATAAACAAAGCATATGTAGGTGTGTGTGTGTGATTGAGAGAGAGAGAGAGAGAGAGAATGTCTGTTTACATGGAAAGACAAATGTAAACAACTGCGCTGAAAGACTAGACTATTTCTGCCATCCTTCGTGGATTTGATTCTTAACCATACTGGTGTTTTTTCTATCGATTTTCATAGACATTTGAGTTTCTTATAGAAGTCCTTTCATTAGATATTATACATACTATATATATGTGTGTGTGTATTTAAGTGTGTATATATATATATGTGTGTGTGTGTGTGTGTGTGTGTGTGTACACATGTACACGCATCTAAACAACCACCCATCTATGTTTCTACACATTTAGCTCCTTGTTTCTCTAACCCCCATAAACATGACCCCTTCACCCTTAGGGTCGCCTCAGGTCAACCCTTAAGCCCCAAAGCCCCAGGAAGGCGATAACAGCGAACCGTTAGGTAGATAGATGGTTTGGAGGTAGATAATTCAATTCAGGGTGTGGTCATCTTGTTCAGGTGTAGATTCTGTAGCAGGCTGATTATTTCCGATAACGTAGGTGGAGGGAGGATCTGTCTTCACATGCAGCATTATTGATAAGCCTCGGCTTCTACGTTTTTTGTTTGTGTTTCTGTACATCAAGGAAATGTTCGAATAGTTAGTGTGTAGAACAAGTTACTTGAAAAATTACTACATGCAACAAGATAGTTGAATCGGTACTGTGTGCAACATGGTAGTTGAAAAGTTATTGTATGCATGATAGTTGAATGGTTACTGTATTTAACAAGATTGTTGAAACCTGACTGTATAACGATAAGATAGTTAAAAAGTTACTGTATAACGACAAGATAGTTGAAAAGTTACTGTATATAACAAGATTATTAAAAAGTTACTGTATAACGACAAGATTATTGAAAAGTTACTGTATAACGACAAGATTATTGAAAAGCTACTGTATAACGACAAGATAATTGTAAAGTTACTGTATAGCAACAAGATTATTGGAAGGTTACTGTATAGCAATAAGACAGTTGAAAAGTTACTGCGTACAAGAGAGTTGAAAAGTTAATGTATATTAGTAAGTGATAGTTGAAAAGCTGGTGTATGCAGCAAGATAGTTTACAAGTTACTATATATTAACAAGATAGTTAAAAACTTAGTGTATTGCAGCAAGATAGTTGAAAATCTACTGTAAGCAAGACAGTCGGAGTGTCAATATACAAGAAAGTTGAAAACTTACTGGATATTAACAACATAGATGAAAAGTTCCAGGATATTTAGATGACATTATCATTATTATTTTTATTTTTACAATCTCCTAAGAACTGTGTATTTTGTAATTGGATTTTGTAGAAACAAGGGGTGATTTGACCTCCAGCTTACTTGGGGGCACGTGCTAAAATCTACAGTCGAATAGCGCGTCGTTTCACCTACGAAAATTAAAATGAATACGTTATATTTTATCAGAAATAATTGTTCTGTACAATTTAACATTCATATTATTTATTTTTTACATTTTCATTCTAACAAATAAATCAAAAATATTATATCCTAAAATTCCTGTATCTTTAACTCAACGCAAAACACCTTGTCAGACGTTTTTAGGCTTTTCCCCTCCCCCCAACAAGAACAACAGCAGCAATAACAAGAAGAAGAAGAAGAACAACAAAGCAGTTTGTAGGCTTACTCCCGAGTAAGCGAAAATAGATTTTGGACAGCGACGTTGTGATCCTTTTCATCAGTCTTTTCATTGCTTGTCGTTATTAACGTAACAATTTTGTTTGCTCCTCAAAAGCGTAACAATTTTGTTTGCTCCTTAAAAACGCAACAATTTTGTTTGCTCCTCAAAAGCATAACAAGTTTGTTTGCTCCTCAAAAGCATAACAAGTTTGTTTGCTCCTCAAAAGCGTAACAATTTTGTTTTCTCCTCAAAAACGTTGCAATTTTGTTTTCTCCTCAAAAACGTAGCAATTTTGTTTGCTCCTCAAAAACGTAGCAATTTTGTATGCTCCTTAAATTGGTTTTCCACGGAACATTTTAGTAAGCCTGCCTCAGTGAGTAACTCTGCTTACCCATGACTCATTAAAACGGAGTTCATTTTTTTTCTTAATTCGATGCTTCAAGGAGTCATAATTTCTTTGAAGAACGAGAAATAAATAAAGCTTGTTACTTTTTAATTGCCTGTATTCGGTGAGCGTAAACTTAGATACTTTTATCTCTCTCTCTCTCTCTCTCTCTCTCTCTCTCTCTCTCTCTCTCTTAGTGGTCCTTGTTATGTTTTAGGTACGTAGGCCTAACAGTAAATATGGGGACTAATATAGCAATGGAAAATCTTTCTCTCTCTCTCTCTCTCTCTCTCTCTTAGTGGTCCTTGTTATGTTTTAGGTACGTAGGCCTAGCAGTAAATATGGCGACAAATATAGCAATGAAAAATCTCTCTCTCTCTCTCTCTCTCTCTCTCTCTCTCTCTCTCAATGGTCCTTGTTATGTTTTAGGTAGGTAGGCCTAACAGTAAGTATGGGGACAATACATCAATAGAACATTCTCTCTCTCTCTCTCTCTCTCTCTCACACACACACACACACACACACACACACAGAGGGACCACATTACCTTAGATGAGAGGGATCAGCGATGGATCTGCCGGGTGGATTGTTTGTTTTTCTCGTGTTTTCTGAAAGTAACAATAACAAAGACATCAGCCTGTAGCCTTACGGATTATATGGTACGTATCCGTTGTCTCCTCGTTTTGTTGTTTCCAGCCTCCTGCTGCTCTCCAGGTGTTTTGAATGGGAATTTTTCAGGCACTGACAAGGATCGTAATAGTAAGACGCACACGCACACGCAAACACACACACACCACCCATATATATAATATATATATATATATATATATATATATATATATATATACACATATATACATAATATATATTATATATATGCATATATATATATATATATATATATATATATATATATATATATATATATATTGTGTTTGTAGGTGTGTATATGTATGTAAGAGAGAGAATGTGTGTTGTATGTTTCATGTACGCTGTAGTGTAAAATAACACAAAGAAAATAGGATTAAAAAAAGCCATGAAATATACTGTATATATTGTCTTTATAAACTTCATCATCACTATCAAAATAATGATTATTAAGTTTATTGGTTAAAGTAAACAAGGCGTGATGCGACGTCCAGCTTACTCGGGACGCGTGAAAAGATTTTCCCTACACGCATAAGTTGTCAACATTGTTCACGTAACCTGAAGTGGTCTTTGTAATTGATAAATTATACTTGGTACTATTTATACTAACAACAAGGATCAAATTGAAGTAAATGCGCTATATTTTATTAGAAATAATTTTTCTGTACTGTTTAACACACATATTATTTAATAATTATTTTTTCAGTCTAATGAATAAATCACAAATGTCCAATCCTAAAATTCCTTTATCTTTAGCTCAACACGAAACACCTTTTTTTAGCCCTTTTTAGGCTCTTCTATAGACTTTTCCTAACCCCCAACAACAACAGCAAAACAACAAAGTAGTTTGTATAGGCTTACTCCCCGAGTAAGCGAAAAGTCAAACTCATTTCAAAGAAAATCTTTTATACACTGCTAAATACTCTCCCCTTTTCCTAGAGCCAGCAAACATTTCATTCCAGAAGCTTCCTATCTGCATTGATTTTTTTTTTATTCCATTCATGCAAATATGCCCACCACACTTCCCTAAATAAAACAGATTCGGCTCAACAGCTTCGCCTTGCATCGCCAATTTTCGCTTCCCTCCTCCGTTCTGCCATTTCGGGGTAGGGGGTACCTCTGTAGATTTTAATTTTTTATTTTATTTTATTTATTTATTTATTTTTTTTTTGCGTCTTTTCATATTCCTTCCTTTCGTGGTTTTCGGTTAAAATGATCAGTCCCGTGTTCGTCTCTTACGTTCGTTGTTAATCTTTTTTCTTGACGTGTTCTCAAATGACGTTTGTTCTTCAATTACGGTTGTTGTTATTTTTTTAACGTGTTCTGAAGTTAGTTCGTTTTTATTTTTCTAAACGTGCTCTCCATTCTTTTTTTTATTATTATTTTCTTAAGTTTTATCTTTATTGCTCTTTTCTTAAAACATTCCCCATTTTATTTTATAGTTTTTTTCCTCCTGGTTTCTCTCTATCACCCTTTTTATCCCCATATTATCCCATATTCCTTTTTTCATTTGTATTCTGTTATTGTCACTTTTTTTTCTTCTTCTTCCTTGTTATTCATGTCTTCACACCATCCTTCTCAGGGTTTCCCTTTTATGGTATTTATACATATATTTTTATTTGTCTTCTCTTCACTTATGTTGGTCGAGGTCACTATTCATTTCTATATATTTTTTTGTTTATTTTCATAACTCCATTAATTCAGTCGACTTATTATTCTTTTTCCCGCCTCCTCCTGTTACTGCTTTCTTCAGCCGCTTCCCTTAATCTTTTAACTAATTTTTACACTATTCCCTCCTTCATCCAAGTTCCTTACTTCTCTTACGTTCTTGCACACTCATCTCTATGATTCATTTCATAATTAAACCATTATACCTTTTACATTCATATTCGTTTCATAATGTTTTATCACTCTTGTTTTATCCTCTCTTTTTCTCTCTTTTTCTTTTGCTTGGTGGCGTTCATATTGCTTTGTCTTCTATTGTTTTAATTCTTTTTTCTTTAATTTTATTATTTTATTCAGATTAGAAAACCTTATTTTATTTTTAATTTTCTTGTTGCATCCACTTTCATATCCTTGCCGTTTTTTATTTTACAATTGACGATGCCACACATTTGTGTGTGTTTGTATATGTGTGTGTTTGTATATGTGTGTGTTTTCCAAATTTATTTATAAGTTAGTCCACGAGTTTTGTCTCATTTTTATCATCCTCAGTCTTTGGTACCTCTGTGTAAGTCCATTTAATGTTTGTGCAAATAAGAACGGATACACACACATGTATATATACACCTTAGTGTATGAATACATTATAAAGATGCTGCATATATATATATATATATATAATATATATATATATATATATATATATAGATATATATATTATATAGTATGTATTAAAAGCACTCTGTGTTAGCGAATACATCCGTAAAGGCTACTTTTCGTGTATGTGTATGTATGTATGTACTGTATTATTGATTCGAAATGGGTTCACACACATAGACACGCACACACACTATATATATATATATATATATATATATATATATATATATATATATATATATATTCATACGTTTGTGTATTGTTTTACAGAGGGGGGGGGTGCGTAGGTATATCCACTCCCACAATTTTTATTTTAAGATAATGATAGAAGTCGAGTCAACCAAATTCCTCCATTTTAGTTAAACTAGCAAAACGACCGCGGCCGTGCCCCACCATTTTGAATCCGGAGTTTTTTTTAATATTTGTTTTTATCATGGGCGAATGGATTCCCGTAGAGTTGGAAACGAAAGAAATGTCCGAAAGACAAAGAAAAATCCCAGAATTCATCGCGTGTCGCCATCCCATCAAAGTGTTGCACAATGTAAAAATAATTTTTTATTCCAGTATGGATTTTTTTTTTTTTTTTTTTTTTTTTTTTTTTTAAGGGAAATTTTCCTAGTTTCAAAGGAGCCGAATTTCGTCGAATTTGATGGAGGACCGCTCGGGATTATATTTTTTCTTTTTATTTATCAAATGCGTTTAGTTTTGTTTACTTTCAGTTTTCAATTTGTTCTTGACTGAAGTTTGAATTGTGTTGTTTGTATAACGTAATTCTGCAAAGGATTGATTCCTTTTTAAAACATTAATTCTTTTATTGGGGATGCTTAGAATAATCTGCATTTCCATTGAAATGATTAGGTGTGTTGTCTGTCATCGAAATATACAGTACTTTGAATATCCAATTGTCCTTTTTTCTCGGAATAGCTGAGAAATAATCTATTATTTTTCATTTTTTTTTTTTTAGTTTGGTATAGTATTGAATAACCTTCTTTGACACTGAATGATCTTTTGTGAATTTAGTTCGGGACAGAGCTTTGCCTCCATGTCATTTAGTTCAGATTCGTTAAGAGAAATACTCGTTTTTTTTCTTTTTTCATAAATCACGAATGTAGGTTATACTTGGAAAATTTTCTTGTTTAAAGAAGAGATCACATATAAAAGGCTGCATGTTTTCTTATGTTACCTTACACACACACACACACACACATAAAATATATACATAATATATATATATATATATATATATATATATATATATATATTTATATATATATATATATATGTGTGTGTGTATGTATGTTATGCATATAATTTGTATATAAATATATATTTATTATATATGTATATAAGTATACATACTTTATATATGTTTTATATACATATATTTCACACTTACATACACACACATATATATGTATATATATTTATTTATTTATTTATTTATTTATTTATTATTTATTTATTTATTTACTTATATATAAAGTAAATAATCCCCCAGGAGTTCAAATATTACTGTGTGATAAAATTTGATATAATGTAAGAAGTTGACCTTGACTCATTTGCGCAACAATGAACACCTCGTAAATGGAATATTTGTTCTGAAGAAAATCGCCCAGAAACAATAAAGAACTAAAAAAAAGTAGAGCTATAAAACCAGTTAACAGTTTTTTAAAAGTAACAGTATTTTGAGTAACGGAATTTTAGTGGTGTAATTAGCGATGTCAACTGAAAATACAAGAACACCATTGAGGCGGTTGTAGAGCGTCGTTTCAATTTCATAGTTATTACTAACACATTCAAGTTGACAGTTGGGTGTTTCTCTGCATTGCCTCCTGTTGTGGAAACCTTTTGAAATTTTCGAAGAAATACTTTGGCTGGAGAAAACCTGGGCGATTGGAGTAACGCTAGATGAATCTGGATCTACTAGATTACTGGATAAGTGTATTTTTGTTCGAGCGCTTGCATATAGAATGTAGAAGGCATTTTGATAAAATGTGTTATATTATTTATCTTCAAGAATTTGTTTTCCAAGTGGTATATTTTACATGTAGAGAACGCTTTCCAAAATGTAGGACTTTTTACACATTTATCAGTCATTTTGAAATATTCACTATTATAAAATGTAAAAGATGAATTTAGTCCAACCTGATCAAGCACATTCTTAACAGTTTACTCAGTTCTTTTTGAGGAGAAAAATAGATTATTTTTAATGCGCGATGATAGATCGCTTTTGAACTTATATTCGTGCTAGTGAAACGGGTAAATTTTATTTTTCAATTTTTAAATGTATAAATTGAGAGAGGGAATCGTTCATAACTGAAGGTGATAAAGTCTTTTAAACAGCCGGTGTATGCGTAGTTTCAAAAATTAAGCTTTTCGTGTAAGGTAGAAAGACCCTTTATGGATCGAGTAGAAGGAAACTGGTTTGAATACGAATGTAAAACAAACGGCCGTGGAATACAATTGACCTCTATCGAAAAACTATAAAAAGAAGTAGGACTTTACTTTCTTTTAACGCGAGAGAGCTGAGCTGGGGATTTGAATACTGAAATTGGGGCCGCATGGAATTAGATACTCCGGAGCGCTGCTGGTTCTTCTGCGATTAGATTCCTCGGGAACACGAGATTCTTTGGTCTTTCGGCGTAAGATCACGTCGTGCTGAATACTTTTCAACTTGGGAGTGCCAGGAAATGAGTCCTTCTTTCCGTGAGGTCTTCATGAAATCAATACTTGTGGATAACGTGTGAGGCTGTTGTCATGTACTTTGTATTTTACTTAAGATCGTAATTCCTCGTTGGACGAGTGGTATTCGCGCTCGGCTACCAATCCGGTGGTCCGAGGTTCGATTTTCGGCTCGGCCAACGCGAAATCATAAGAATTTATTTCTGGTGATAGAAATTCATTTCTCGATGTAATGTGGTTCGGATCCCATAATAAGCTGTAGGTCCCGTTGCTAGGTGACCAATTGGTTCCTAGCCACGTAGAGATATCTAATGCTTCGGGCCAGCCCTAGGGGAGAGCTGTTAATCAGCTCAGTGGTCTGGTGAAACATAAGATATACTTAACTTTTATGCAAGATCGTACGGTTTTCAGTTTGTTTTCCTTGTTTTGAGTTAATCGCAGTACCAGAAGCTGCGTTGTTTATATTGTGTTGATGCTTATTTCATTATTTTGATTATTTTACTTGCTTCGAACACAAACCAGTGTCGTTAGTTGAAAAGTTACATTAACCATTCCTTTTTCCATGTACGGGTGTTGATGAGGTCCATCACTCCACTAACGTTCTGGCCTTGGGATCACTATCAGTTAAAGTACTACTTCTACGCTAGTTATTATACTATTTTTGCATTTTAGGGCCTCTAACAAACATTTCTCCTCCAGGTGTGACTGCAGTTTTAGTCGTTCATAATTGAAATGTCATTATTGTCCCTCTGCCAAACCAACGACCAACGCACCACGGTCTTTGGCACGCACGTCTGACATGACTGGGTCCTTGGCTAGCCAAGGCCAGATCTTCTGAGAGGCTGGCGTTTAGTTGCCATGGACTGTCCTGTTCCTCTTAAGGTGGAACTGCTACCCTTCGGTGGCTAGGTAAACATTAGGTTTTGACTGGTAAAGGTTTGGGATTCCTCAGAAAGGTGGTTAGGATTTTTTTTTTTTTTTTTTTTTTTTTTTTTTGTGATAGGCAAGATGGGTGAAAGAAGGGTGAGTGCAAGTTAGCTAGCTAACCATGGTAGGGAATAGTTTAGAAAGTTAAGTATTAGTAAGAGTAAAGTGTGGTTTACACAGGAGTTGCATTTCCAACTACGCAAATTGAACGGAATTTCGAATGGAAGAATTTTTTAATCGGCTTCAACTTACAGACTAAAGATAGGATGCTTGTGAGTGCAAAAGCGATGTGAACAGAGAGAAGTGGATGGTACGAGTAACAAATATATATAAAAGGATATATGTATATATATATATATATATATATATATATATATATATATATATATATATATATAATATATATATAGTAAGCCTGTAACGGGTAAAGAACCCCGTGCTTAGGTTGCAATCACAAAATCTTGAACAAGAACGAACGAAAAAGGCAGAGAAACCTACCGTACTTGAGATAATTACGGCGTAATAGCAAAATGACTGAAACATTGCCTTCATTTGGTAAGGGAAAGGTACTGAATTACATAACCTATTAAGGAGCAGTGGAAGTTTTTATAAAAAGGGAAAATAGAGTAGCATTGCTGCTCGTTTTGAAATAGCATTACAGCAGCCTCGTAAACACAATAGCACCGACATCCATTACACAGTAGGAGAGGCCGTTCCACGGCTGTAAGGGAGAGAGAAAGGCGTCTGGCACTCGACAGTTAAAACGGCTTAAGGAAAGCCGAGGTCTATATGACGCAGGCTTCCCCCGCCCGCAGCCCGCCGTTGGGATTCTGAACTCGTCGGGAATCTGAACTCGTCGGCGATCCGTAAGAGGCCCCACATTTGTTTGGGGGCGAAGCCAGCCGTGAAATTCAAGTGTCTCCTTCCTGTTCACAGGATTGTGTTAATAGAGCCACCACGGCAGCAACGGCAGCAGCAGCCAGCGTTATTTGTTGCCCGGCTACCTACTACCTACGGGAGGCGCAGTGGAGTGACACTCCCGACGGGCGCTCAAATGTATTCAGGCCGGCGGTAATTGATAGCTTCTTATTTTGACGTCGAATGGCCGTCCATGATTAGTGTTACTGCAGCAGATGTGTTTGAACATTTCGGGGGAGAGTTACGGAGACGTTCCCTACGTGTGTTGGTAGAAATGTTGATGTATATGTTGGGCGTTTAGGTATGCGTAGGGTGTTGAAACATATATATCGGATACGCACATACATGTGGTCGCATACTGAACGCAATGATTAATTCCCACGAAACATGGAACTGCTAGAATTACCCGAACGAAATTGATGATATCCAGTATTTGAGTCGGGTATTCGTTGAAATCCGGGTAAATCTGTGCAATACTTATGTATACAAGTTGTACATAATATCCATAACGGATATACATACATAAACATATATGCAAGTATTTTAACTTATTTATCTGATTCATTGCGTAACTTTGAGCTTGGTCAATATCTAAAAGGAAACAGAATAATTATTAGTTTAATGCAACAGAATAATTATTAGTTTAATGTAACACACACACATACAAACTTTCATTCTGTTCTTTATTACTCCATTTTTTCAGTTAGTATTAATGTGTATTGCCGCTTGCACCGTGCCGCTAAGCATTGTTGTAAGTTTCAGCCCGACCTTCCTCTTGTACCTGATGTGAGTGGTGAAACTCTCATGGCAGTTTTGAGTTTTAGCACACGATAAGAAACGTCTAAACTCTAAACCTCTCACTCAAATATTTCCTATCCAGGACCCACTTCTAGTGGATCCTGCTTCTGTCCGGGCTAGGTACGGATACGATTGTATAAAATATAAACACTCACGACAGAGCTATGCAGTTGGAGTGTCTTGCATAAGTCAATTCGGATGGGGTGTTGCAGCTTGGCCCGTCGACCTCCGAATCATTATTCGAGTTCATAGTTTGAATTCATTGATTCCGTCGAGTGAATTATTCAGTCAAGGACTGTTTGTTACTCTTAATGATTCGATGCAGTTCGGGAGTTTGTTGGTTAATTCCCCCTCGCCACTTGATCCCCTTGCATTAATGCAGTTGCTATGTTGAAAGGCATCGCAGGGAGGCGGTCTGTTTTCCTTTCTGTTTTTGCACAAACACACACACACACACACACACACACACACACTTTCTCATCTCTCGTCTCCTCTCCTCCCTACCATCTTCTCTCTCTCTCTCTCTCTCGCTCTCATGCGTATATGCATATAATGTATATAAATTATGTATATATCTATTATGCAAATGGGAAAACGCATCTGTTTGTTTGTTTGTCTCTTTGTTCCAAGTAAACCGATTAGTATGAAATTCGGCACAGATGGTTAAGCTGTCTTAGGTTTCGAACATAGGCTAATTAGGCTTTAAATATGTTTACTTCCCCCATTATATATACCCCATGAGTATAGTATCTAAAAAATTTTTTTTAAAATATCCCCCCCCCCCCCCCCCTAAAAAGATTATGCCTTATAACTTTAATTTTTGCCGATTTGGTTTAAATTTGAAACGTAGGCTATTGGTACTAATTGCACTACATCAAGATGGTTATCAAGCTGTTTGGGCCCCGGGGAGCGACCCCCTTAAATATAACTTTCTTTGTGACCGGTTTTGGTCAAATTTAAAGCATTGGATACTGACACCAATTGCAATACCTATTAATCCTTAATTTCTATAACGAACTTTTGGGGTCCTTGGGGACCCCCTATGCCCCCGTATGTCATTAGGATACTTTGAATGCGCAGTTAAACCTGCTCCTACAGATAAGTGAGCACACGATGTTTCGTCGGATGGACCAATAAATCTTTGAAATATCCTTATCCTTGTAACTCATTGTAACTCCTCGATATAACTTATTATTTTAACCTGAACAATGCGTTAAATTTTTAACAATCGAACATCTTTCCTATAAGTATGTGCCTTGCCGGATGAATACGATTGCAATGATTCGCAAGTTGATGCCTTAAGAAAAAAAACAAAAGATATATATATATATATTAATTATAATATATATATATATATGTATATATATATATATATAGAGATTTATATATAATTATGTAATTATTATAATATATATATATAATATATTTATTTATATTATCTAATATATATATATATGTATAACTAATGAAGAACTTGATCATGAAATATATAAAACGTGACGCTATGTATAAATAAAGGTGATGCCACAGAGAAAAATGAAATGACGAGAAATTGCCAAGATCTTTCGGTCTACACGACCCTTTATTTGAGGCAAACACTGATCATAGCAGAGCAAAAACAGTACAAGTAGGCTTAGTATCCAAACTTGACATTACAGGATTAGCATAAGGTCCAATTCACTACAGAAACGAAAAAAACGACCATGGGCAAGATTAGAGATTTTAAAAGCAGCCACCCACA
>NC_087205.1:6963103-6967796 GCF_015104395.2 Macrobrachium nipponense | reverse complement strand
AACAAATAAATCACCTGCCAACAAGAAAGGAAAATACTTTAGACCTAGTATTTGTGAACGAGATGAATTATGTTAAAGAAATAATAGTTTATAATGAGAGTATTTCAGACCATAATGTCATAGAATTAACAGTTCATTCCAAAGCAAGTGAAAATAGAGATAAGCAAGAAATGAAAAAGTGGGAAGGATATGGAAAATACAACTTCTACAGTAAAAATATAAAATGGTCAGAAATTAATGAAGAATTAAACAAAGATTGGGATAACATTTTCGTAAGTGATGACATAAGGGTAAATACGGAGATATTATATAAAATATTGGAGAAAATAGTGGAAAAAATATATACCGAAGAAGAAAAGTAAACATCATTCATGCATACCAAGAGACAGAAGGATCTTGTTCCAGAAAATCAGAAAGTGGAAAAAAGGTCTTGCAAAAGAAAAAAATGCATGGAAAGTTATAGAACTAAAAGTAAGATAGAAAATGCAGAACAAAAGATTATACAATCAAAAGAAAATGAAAAACGGGGACTTGGAAGAAAAAACCCTATTAAATATCAAGCAAAACCCCAAACTATTATACTCATATGCGAAGAAGATGAATAAAAGAAGAATAGAAATAGGCCCTCTGAGAATTGAAGGGAGATTGAACGAATGAAAAAAAGGAAATTTGCAACATACTGGCAGAACGATATAAGAGAGAATTCACCCCTAGAATAGATAATGCAAGATAATGATATAGAAGTAAGGAAGAAAATAGTGAATATTTAGCTGACATAGAAATTAATGAAGCTGATATTGTGCAGGCAATTAATGAAATTAAAAATGGAGCTGCTGCAGGGCCGGATGGAGTCCCTGCTATTTTGTTTAAAGAAAGTAGTTCATTCTATCGCAAAGCCACTTGCAATATTATTAAGACAAAGTGTAGATACAGGCAAGATTTATGATGAGCACAAATTAGCATATATCACCCCTACTTTCAAAAGTGGATCAAGACTAGAGGCAAGTAATTATAGGCCTGTGAGTCTAACATCACATATTATGAAAGTGTATGAAAGGGTAATGAAGAAAAATATTATGAAACATTTAATAAAAAATAATTTGTTTAATATAGGGACAACACGGTTTCGTACCCGGAAAAAGTACACAAACCCAACTGTTAGTCCACGTGAGAACATATTCAAAAATATGAAAAGCGGAAATGAAACAGATGTGGTTTATCTAGACTTTGCAAAAGCCTTTGACAAAGTAGACCATAATATATTAGCAAAGAAAATTAGAAAACACAATATCGTAGATAAAGTAGGAAGATGGTTAAAGAATTTTTACACAACAGAAAACAGATAGTTATTGCAAACGATGAGAATCGGATGAAAACCAAGGTTATATCGGTGTGCCACAAGGTACGGTGCTAGCTGCAATATTGTTTGTTATTATGATTGAAGACATAGACAGTAATGTTAAGGATTCGGTAGTGAGTAGTTTCGCTGATGACACAAGAATAAGTAGAGAAATTACTTGTGATGAAGATAGGAACGCTCTACAAAGAGACCTTAACAAAGTATATGATTGGGCAAGAGGTAAATAGGATGGTATTTAACTCTGATAAATTTGAATCAATAAATTATGGAGACAGAGAAGGAAAGCTATATGCATATAGGGGACCTAATAATGAGACAATCACAAATAAGGAAGCAGTTAAAGAACCTTGGTGTGATGATGAATAGGAACATGTTATGCAATGATCAAATAGCAATTCTGTTGGCAAAATGTAAAGCAAAAATGGGAATGTTGTTACGGCACTTCAAAACAAGAAAAGCTGAACACATGATTATGCTTTATAAAACATATGTCGTAGTCCACTTGAATATTGCAATATGATATGGTACCCACAACTATCAAAAGGATATTGCACAAATAGAGAGTGTACAAAGGTCCTTTACAGCTAGAATAGAAGAAGTTAAGGACCTAGACTACTGGGAAAGACTACAATCCTTAAAATTATATAGTCTAGAGGAGAAGAGAACGCTACATGATAATTCAGGCATGGAAAAACAGATAGAAGGAATAACAGAAAATATCATGGAACTAAAAATATCAGAAAGAGCAAGCAGTGGTAGATTAATAGTGCCCAAAACTATACCAGGAAAAAATAAGGAAAGCACACAGGACATTAATCCACTACGCACCAGCAATCGATAATGCAGCGTCTATTCAATGCGTTGCCAGCTCATCTGAGGAATATATCAGGAGTGAGCGTAGTATGTTTTAAGAATAAGCTCGACAAATATCTAAACTGCATCACCCAGACCATCCAAGATTGGAAGATGCAAAAATATACCGGAAGATGTACTAGCAAACTCTGGTAGACATTAGAGGCGCCTCACACTGAGGGACCTGGGGCAACCCGAACGAACTGAAGTAAGGTCTGTAAGGTAAGGTAAGGTCTCTCTCTCAGATGAGATGAAAAGATGCTTAAACTTTTGGAAAACAAATGAATATTATGGAAACTTCTATGTTACTACGGAGTAGAGGAAATAAGAAATAGAGGAAATAAGAAATAGAGGAAATAAGAAGTAGAGGAAAATAAGAAGTAGAGGAAATAAGAAACAATAACCGTGCATAATGATGCAAGAAAAACTAAGGACAGCATTGCAATTTAAGACACAGTTAATTGTCGCATCTCGGCGAATGAATGAGTAGACAGAAAAGTTTAAATGTAAAGATTTCGTAATGAATTATGAAAGGAAGGTTATGAGAGAAGAAAAGAATTAACTTTTCTTTTTATTGATGCTCTTTCTCTTTAGAGAATCTGAGGAAACGTTATTGGGTAAGACAAGACAGGATTACACTGCTAATGCAGTTACTAATGTACTTGAATTTGTACCTTCTCGTAGATTTATGTATTTTTATTATTGTTGTTATTTTCCATTTATTCTCGTATGAGATTCTAATTCTGTGAAAACTCGGTGTACAGGTCTGTGACCTTTTGCGCTTTCAAGTTAAATAATAATAATAATAATAATAATAATAATAATAATAATAATAATAATAATAATAATAATAATAATAATCTTACTATAATGGGCGGTATATCTGTCTGTCCGTCTGTCATTCAATCATGGCCAAACGGTTGGTCCGATGTGCATGAAACTTGGCAGGGTTATAGTGGGGACACCTAAAATTGTTTATAATGGGTTTTCATCCTACATTCCCCCGCCCACCACGTCCCCATGGGCGTTATGTCTCCGTCCCTTGTAAAACCTCCCGTAGGACGAGTAACCAGCTAGTAATAATAACAATAATAATACGTGTAAGTTGAATGTTTTGTCTATAAATAGAAGATTCAAGGATGTCATTTTGGAATGGCATTGTGTTTTCTTTACTGTGTAACCATACTCTGTTTTTTTCCATCTGTCCATCCGCCTGTGGATGTTTGCGCATGGTAACACTGCGTCCCGGGCTTTACATAATATCCTATTTCGAATATTAACGGTGTAAATTATTAAAACACTTTTCCGTTGCAAATGTACACCAAGATATCCTTTTATTTACCTAAAACTTACACATAACGAAACTATTTAAAGCCCGGGACGCAGTGTTACCATGCACAACCACCACAGGCGGATGGACAGATGGAAAAAAACAGTGTAACTACTGAAGAGAAGTGTTTTGACAAAATGCAGTTTAGCGAATAGGCAGCGTCATGATTTCTGACCGTGATAGTGCAAGTTATTTATAAATATTGTGTAATATGTAGCGTAAACTCCGTAAATATTAACTTGTGCATATATATTATGTATGTATATATATCTATGCATTGCATTTTCCAACATCATGGTTAGTTATTAAAAAAATATTACAAATATTAAATCCTCGGCCAGACACAAAGCAGATGTGAGCGCCTCAGTGGCGTGGTTGGTATGGTCTTTGCCTGCCACCTCGGTGGCCGCAAGTTCGATTCTCGGGCATTCCATTGAGGGGTCAGAGATGTGTATTTCTGGCGATAGAAGTTCACTCTCGACGTGGTTCGGAAGTCACGTAAAGCCGTTGGTCCCGTTGCCGAACAACCGCTGGTTTCATGCAACGTAAAACCACCATAAAAACAAACAAAACAGATGTCCCCTTACGTGCTCTAGTTCCTCTTTGTAGGACAACTGTCATCTTCACTCAACTGTAAAACAAACCTCATTTCATGGTATGTACATTCTCATGCCCAACCCTTATTACTGTTGCTAAATGCCTTTTATCCTCCCTCCTGTTCTACAAGTTTATATCTCCGTCATCATCCGTACCTTTTCCCTGCCAGAGTTTGAAGGATCTCTCCTTCTCTGCCTCTGCTCTGTGCATTGCATATAGTTTTAATACCATTACACAGCTTAATTTCATCATTTCTATTGTCTCCTTTATTTAATTATTATATTCATATATGTTTTACCCAGAGATGTGAAAAGGAAGTCGTCCAGTGTTCGGTTTATATTTTGTGATATTTTATTTATATCCTCCAAGTTCATTTAACTTATTTTAGTCTTTATCGTCAGTTCTATATTATTTTATTTGTACTTAACAATAGTGTAGGTTTCCTGGCGTTTTAGTTATTTTTGCTTTGCAACTTCTTTAAGTAAATAACCTGGATGGTGGAAGATGTGATAAATTTCTGAAACTAATTTGATTGCGTTCTGAATCTAGTTCTT
>NC_087205.1:6918103-6960603 GCF_015104395.2 Macrobrachium nipponense | reverse complement strand
TGATGCTGCAATATCTTTTAATAACACTTGTTTGAAAGAGGGTCTCCTTCCAAAATAAATAATAAAAAAAAGAAAAAAAAAAAAAAAAAAACACTTAATAATAATAATAATAATAATAATAATAATAATAATAATAATAAAAAAATATACTGTTAAAGAGAATGGCAAAAATTAAGAGAGATGATTTTATATATTTGTTTTTTTTTCTATTATTCTTATCCTTTTCTTTGGCCCAGCGATGTTTTTTGCGTGAAAACTGGCCAATATTATATTTAAAGAAGTGTACAGAAAGTTGCTGGGAAAATGTTCGAATCCTATTTTCAATTGAAAAAGGGAATCGAACTGTCTCCCGATTGCTTTCTGTACAGTTTTATCTTTAAATACATGTACTTATACATAACTGTGGGTTTGTTTCTTCCTTTGAAGACTCATGATACTGATAATAAAATAATAATAATAATAACTAATAAAATAATAATAATATAATAATAATAATAATAATAATAATTGAGGGGAAGGGGAACCGAACAGATTCCCGAAAGCTATCCTTTTAGTTTTAAATTTGAATATATGCACATTTACATGACTGTGAATTTGTTTCTCCGATAATAATAATAATAATAATAATAATAATAATAATAATAATAATAATAATAATAATAATAATAATAATAATAATAATAATAATGCAGCTTTCACAGACGTACACCCGGCTGCATTCGCCTTTACAGTAAGGATAAGTATAAGTGAACTTTGGACAGCTGTTGTATGATGTACCTACTGCCACAGATGAATGATAATAATAATCATAATAATAATAATAAATAATAATAATAATAATAATGATAATAATAAATAGAATAATAATAATAATAACAATAATAAATAATAATAATAATCGAAGTATGACTTTTTATGGCGTGAAATCCCGAATTTTAGGTTGATTATTATCTCGGTAAATAGATTTGCTTCGAAGATAACAAGGCGCAATTATTTACCTACTCATCCACCTAATGCTTACTCAATAGATTATAACCATTAGCAGAAGAGAAAGCCAGAGACTTTCCTCTGGTTATCGTGCATAAGTGCCCTACTAACATCGCAAGTGGGCGGTACTTGGCGTCTCTACACACGTACACAGAAGTCATAAAAGGAGTATGTTGACTCCCACGCACTTATTGCTTCATTCTCCTCCATCGTACGAGCGCTATGCTTGCTGCGTTGAGATTCTTATCACTAATTCCCCCGGTATTTTTCCAGTGATTCTTTTTAGTTTTATTTATTTATTTATTCATTTACTTATTTATATATATATATATATATATATATTATATATATATATATATATAATATATTAACATCTACTTTGTAGACTGCTTCCCTTTGGCCGTTGTTTCTCCTTGTGACAAAATACTCGTAGTATTCCAGATCTTATACTCTTGAATGCTACAGTTCTCTTTCCTTTCAGAGCGCCTCAGTGGCGTGGTCGGTATGGTCTTGGCCTGCCACCTCGGTGGCCGCGAGTTCGATTCTCGGGCATTCCATTGATGTGTTAGAGATGTGTATTTCTGGCGATAGAAGTTCACTGTCGACGTGGTTCGGAAATTACGTAAGGCAGTTGGTCCCGTTGCTGAATAGCCACTGGTTCCATGCAACGTAAAAACACCATACAAACAAACAAACAAACAAAGAATCTTCCTTTCAGCATTTCGTAGTACACCCCCCACTCATTTTTTGATGAAAAAAAGGCAATGTTTCCTTATTGTACATCCACCAACTACACTTCCTATCTATAAGAAAACTTCATTCCACTTTTCCATTTCACAATTCATTTTCTGTTAGATAACGTCCTAGCTAAGCATCTTGTTTAATTTAGTCAGTTGTTCTTTCCTCATCCCCACCCTTTTTTTTTTTTAAGTTTGATTCATACGTCATACAAACAGATTTCTTCACTTCATCAAAGACCTGGTTTCCATTTACTTTACCGTATTTACTATATTGCGTGCCTAAACTACTGCAGAGATTTCATCCACCCCCCCCCCCCCTTTTTTTTTTTTTTCCCCCCCCCCCCTTTTTTTTTTTTTTGGCCTTAGTCTGTTCCACCCTCCTTCTACGTCTTTTTTCTTTTCTTGGTGTCATAATTATCTCTCTCTTAAATACGTATCATCTACCAGTCATGTCTATCTAAGTCCGTTACACCATCTCTCTTGCTTCAGTTTTCTTTCAAC
The DNA here is from genome assembly GCF_015104395.2 of Macrobrachium nipponense. Taxonomy (NCBI): domain Eukaryota; kingdom Metazoa; phylum Arthropoda; class Malacostraca; order Decapoda; family Palaemonidae; genus Macrobrachium; species Macrobrachium nipponense. Next base: position 6,958,375 of record NC_087205.1, on the reverse strand, counting down.
ATCTTGTCTTTGTTACCTTTCTCACTTTCTCCCAGAAAGTCCTTTTCTTTCTGTGGTTTGACCTAAATATTACCTCTAAATCAATTCCTCACAGAGTATTCTCTCTCTCTCTCTCTCTCTCTCTCTCTCTCTCTCTCTCTCTCTCTCTCTCTCTCTCTCTGAAAAATTACACCGTCGAGCCCATGATTGGCTGTCGTTTAGCACTTGGCAATACAACAAAGTGGTATGCTGTATTTAATTGCGTTTTATCGGCTCTTAAGGACTACTCTAATATATTATATTTTCCCATGACATAGAGAACAGTTTGCTTCTGTTATTTATTAATGGGTCTGCAGTTACAACAGCCCAGAATAGCGCAAGGGAGACACAAGATATCTTAAAATTATTTTTCCAGTTTCTAGCTCAGTTCCTTAGACTTACTCAACTTTAGCACACACGTATAAAAAGTAATAATGTGATGCGATGTAGTAAGAATGTAAGATATCTTGTTATTTTTTATTTTATTTTATGCTAAAGCTTTTACTGATGTTAACGTAACAGGAAACATTTTACTTTTACCATTTTATTTATGAAGCGTTCGGTGTCCCATGTTTTTGGCAATTATAAACATTTGTTATAGTTGAGTATCTCATTTAGGAAGATATATATATATATATATATATATATATATATATATATATATATATATATATATATATTATCTATATCTATATATCTATATAATATATATATATATACTATATATATATATATATATATATTACACCTTTCTTCGTTAGCAGATGTATTATGAATTCTGAATGCATATACAACAATTATAATGATAATGGATAAAAACGACGTTATTATTTCTTTATTTATTTATTTCTTCTTCTTCTTCTTCTTCTTCTTCTTCTGGTTATTATTATTATTATTATTATTATTATTATTATTACTCTGGAAGGAAACCATCTCTTAAACATGTTTTATTAAAAGTAATTGCTGCCTCAGCTGCGTTAATATTAAAATTAATACAGCTGAGGCAGCAATTACTTTTAATAAAACATATTATTATTATTAGTAGTAGTAGTAGTAGTAGTTGTAGTATTAGTTGTAGAAGTAGTAATAGTAGCATCAGCAGCAGCAGCAGCAGTAGTAGTTAGTTAGTAGTTAGTAGTAGCTAGTTAGTAGTAGTAGAGTAGTAAAATAGTAGCATCAGCAGCGCAGCAGCAGTAGTAGTTAGTAGTATAATTAGTAGTAGTAGTAGTAGTAGTAGTAGTAGTAGTAGTAGTAGTAGTATAAAGAACACATGCGCAGTTTTCATAACTTAATTTTTTTTAAGAATAGCCAGTTTTATGTTCATCCGTACATATGTGGTGTATATATAACTCCATCGTGCATTGCCTTCCCCAACTCTCTCAACCCTCCCACTGAAATGCATCCGTGTTTATTGAAGTGTTGAACGATCAGAAATTTCAACATGGGGAGAAAGGGGCGGAATGTATATTCTGCCAGAGGGAAATGAAACGGACAGAGAGAATCAGGGAGAATGTGGGTGGAATATATAACATTGGGTGAACATCAAAGACTCCGTAGAAACGGTTTAGGGAAGAGCTTCGTCTCGTCTTATGCAGTTTGGCTTATGCTAGTGGTAATAAAGATAAGTTTTGCTTAATTTGCTGGAGTATCTGTGGTCCTTTGTATGGCTTACTCTATCATCTGTGGTGGGAATTGTTGTCTGGCGACGTTTGGTGACCTTTTTATCTAACAAAAAAGAGCCCACAAAAACGCCAAAAAATTGAAAGTAAGTACTACTGTATTTCAGAGACTGCTGTCTCTCTCTTCAGGTTGGTAATGAATGAGAAAGGTTACAGAAAAGGCGGTATTTATACCAAGAGATCCGTCCGCAGGTAGCACGTTTTTCTAAGTCACCCCCTTCTGATAATTCTTCTTTAATCTTCTTAAGCGTCAGTTGAAGGAAGATTTAATATATATATATATATATATATATATATATATATAATATATATATATATATATAAATTTGCGTTAAAACATGAGTCACACTATTATATGTGATTTATTGAGAAGAGACTCGTTGATGTTGTCATTATTATACTATTTTTAGTCTTCTTGAGAGAATAATGATAGAATTCTAGTTATGATACTCTTTTGTAGTTACTGTACAGCTTAAAATCCTGACCGTATGGTATATTTGTCTGCAGCACGTTACCTTAGTATATGAGAGGGCCTTTTCTGGTTTCGTTAAAGTAATATATTCTTTTAACACCTACTTCCTATAGTAGATTCACGTCAACCGCGCATTTGATGTCTAGGTCCGTCTCGTACGACGCTCCTGATTGGCTGTTGATAAGCCAGTCACAGGTGTGGAAACTCTGTCTCTCTGAACTCTCTGGAGAGAGACTGAAGGTTTCCAGCCCCGTGATTGGCTTATCAACACTCAATCAGGAGCGTCGTAAGGGAATGGAATAGAGATCAAATGCGCGGTTGATGTGAATCTACTATAGGCTAATTCGGCACTCGTCACTTTACGCAGATACGTTGATTGACCCTTAAATACGATCTTTAGTTGTTCTCTTCCCTTTTCCCTTTCTGTATAATAATAGAGCATATGTAAGAACATTGACCAGTCACTAAGAGGCGCCGCTACGCCGGAGAAGCATAGAATATGAGCAAACTATGGTAAGAAATAAAGAATGAAAATTGTTAAAAATATCCCTTACAGCTCTTAGCTCTCCGTCGGATTTTTTAGACCTATGTGGAAAATGTATTATTTAGTCAAGGCTTAAAATAGGAGCAAAGTAAAACAATATTAGGAACCGATTTTGTAAGAAAATTATTAAAAATATTCCTGACAGCTCTTAGCTCTCCGTCGGATTTTTTTAGACTTATGTAGAAAGTGGAAAAGAAAATGCTATAATTCAGACATAAATTCATATTGTTATTGACGGATCTGCTCTATCTTTAGAAAGATCCCGGAGGATAAAACTTCAAAAATAATAATGTTTGGTTCCCGAGCAACGCAGAGAGCCCAGATCAGGTAAAAATAAAAATATGTATATAATAATTCTTACCGTGTGACGATTCTTTACTGTGGATCTATACTTTTGGATTAGTGTAGTGAATGTACGGTAATTGTGCCACATTATTATTATTATTATTATTATTATTATTATTATTTTTTTTTTTTTTTTTTTTTTTTTTTTTTTTTTTTTTTTTTTTTTTGCTCTATCCACAGTCCTCCAATTCGACTGGTGGTATTTATAGTGTGGGGTTCCGGGTTGCATCCTGCCTCCTTAGGAGTCCATCACTTTTCTTACTATGTGTGCCGTTTCTAGGATCACACTCTTCTGCATGAGGCCCGGAGCTACTTCAGCCTCTAGTATTTGCCAGATTCCTTTTCAGGGATCTTGGGATCGTGCCTAGTGCTCCTATGATTATGGTACGATTTCCACTGGCAATATCCCCATATCCTTCTTATTTCTATTTTAGATCTGATACTTATCCATTTTTTTCCCTTTCTTTCTCTTCAACTCGGTGTCCCATGGTATTGCGACATCAATGAGTGATACTTTCTTCTTGACTTTGTCAATCAACGTCACGTCTGGTCTGTTTGCACGTATCACCCTATCCGTTCTGATACCATAGTCCCAGAGGATCTTTGCCTGATCGTTTTCTATCACTCCTTCAGGTTGGTGCTCGTACCACTTATTACTGCAAGGTAGCTGATGTTTCTTGCACAGGGTCCAGTGGAGGGCTTTTTGCCACTGAATCATGCCTCTTTTTGTACTGGTTCTGTGCAAGTGCCGGGCATTCACTTGCTATGTGGTTTATGGTTTCATTTTTCGTATTGCACTTCCTACATATGGGAGAGATGTTATTTCCGTCTATCATACTTTGAACATATCTGGTTCTTAGGGCCTGATCTTGTGTCGCTGTTATCATTCCTTCAGTTTCCTTCTTTAGCTCTCCCCTCTGTAGCCATTGCCAATTGTCATCGCTGGCTAGTTCTTTAGTCTGTCTCATGTATTGTCCGTGCATTGGTTTGTTGTGCCAGTCCTCTGTTCTTTCTGTCTTTCTCCTCTCTGTATATTTCTGGATCTTCGTCTACTTTTATTAGTCCTTCTTCCCATGCACTCTTTAGCCACTCGTCTTCACTGGTTTTCAGATATTGCCCCAGTGCTCTGTTTTCGATGTTGACGCAGTCCTCTATACTTAGTAGTCCTCTCCCTCCTTCCTTTCGTGTTATGTATAGTCTGTCCGTATTTGCTCTTGGGTGTAGTGCTTTGTGTATTGTCATTTGTTTCCTGGTTTTCTGATCTATGCTGCGGAGTTCTGCCTTCGTCCATTCCACTATTCCTGCGCTGTATCTGATTACTGGCACTGCCCATGTGTTTTTATGGCTTTTATCATATTTTCCGGCGTTGAGTTTTTGACTTGAGTATCGCCTTGAGTCTCTGCATATATTCTTTCCTGATCGTGTCCTTCATCTCTTGGTGTTTTATATCTCCTCCTTCCATTATTCCCAGGTATTTGTATCCTGTCTCATCTATGTGTTTGATGTTGCTCCCATCTGGTAGCTTTATCCCTTCAGTTCTCGTTACTTTGCCCTTTTGTATGTTGACTAAGGCGCATTTTTCTATTCCAAACTCCATCCTGATGTCCCCAGATACAATCCTTACAGTCTGGATTAGGGTATCTATTTCCTTGATGCTCTTACATACAGCGTTGATGTCGTCCATGAACATCAGATGGTTGATTTTGTTGCCTCTTTTCTGAGTTGGTACCCGGCATCCATCTTCTGTCGTACTTTTGTCATGGGAAATCATGGCTACTACGAAGAGTAGTGGGGACAGTGAGTCGCCTGGAAGATCCTCTCCTGATATTAACCTCTGCTAGTCTTTTTTTCCAGAGCTGTAAGTATTGTAATCCAGTTGCGCATTGTATTTTTGAGGAAGCTGATGGTATTTCCTCTGCCCCATATATTTTCAGGTATTCTATTAGCCATGTGTTGTGGTGGATCATGTCGAAGGCTTTCTTATAGTCTATCCATGCCATGCTTAGGTTGGTTTTCCTTCTCCTACTGTTCTTCATTACCATTTTGTCTATCAGGAGCTGGTCTTTTTGTGCCCCTACACTTCCTTCTGCAGCCTTTCTGTTGGTGGGGGATGGTGTTTGTCTCCTCTAGGTAGTTGTATAGCCTTTCACTGATGATACCTGTTAGTAACTTCCACATTATTGGTAGGCAGGTGATAGGCCTGTAGTTACTGGCTATATTTCCCTTACTCTTGTCTTTTTGTACTAAGGATGTTCTTCCTGTGGTCATCCATTTGGGTGCTTGGTGATTTGAGATACAATGCTGGAGTTGTTGCTGATATTTTCGTGGGTGTAGGCCTTGAAGTTTTTGAGCCAGTATCCATGGACTTCATCGGGACCTGGGGCTTTCCAGTTTGGCATTTTCTTTAGTTGGTGTCTGACTGTGTCTGTCGTGATGTCGTTAATCTTTGTTTTATTCTCCCTGTTTCTTCTTCCTTGACTTCCTGGAGCCATGTTGCATGTTTGTTGTGTGCGATACCGGATTGTCCATATGTTTTCCCAGAGTCTCTTACTTGATTCGGCTTCAGGAATTTCTGGGTGGTTGTCTTCCCCTCTTAGTTGGCTGTATAGTTCTCTTTCTGGTTTGGTTCCGAATAGTTTGTTCTGTTGGTATCCCTTATTCCTGTTCATGTACGTTGGATCTTGTGTGCTTTGGCCTTAAGCCTCTGTTTTACATCTTCTATTGTGTGTTTAGTCCCCTCTCCTGTACTTTGTATTCTCGTTGAGTTCCTCCCTTGTTTCTTGCTTCTTAGCCTTTTTTCTGCCATCTCTTTCAGTTTACTCAAGTCAGATCTCATCACCATGATTTGCTTTTCCAGGCGCCTTTCCAAGGAGGTTGCTGTTTTGGTTTCTGTTGGGTTGGTTGTGACGGTGGTGTTGGTGTTCGAATCCCCATCAGTTCTGCTACTAATCTTGTCCCTGCATATGTCAAGTTATTTGTTTCTGTGATACGGTGGTGTGTATTAGGCCCATATTATTATTATTGATTATTATTATTATTATTATTATTATTATTATTATTATTATTATTATTATTATTATTCTGTTAAAGAGAATGGCAGAATTAAGCGAATTGATTTTATATATTGTTTTTTCTATTTTTCTTACAATCCGCTTCTCAGGCTCAGCGATGTTTCTGAGTAACTGGCCAATATTCATATTTTGGAATTTCAAAAAGTTATAAAAATGCTGAAGGCGATCTTTTATTTTATTAAAACAGGATCTCAGGTCAACTCGCTTAATTCTGCCATTCTTTTTAACAGTATTTGCCTAAAGGAGGGTCTGCTACCAAAATATTATTATTATTATTATTATTATTATTATTATTATTATTATTATTATTATTATTATTATTATTATTATTATGTAACAGTGCAACTCAAAGGTCAACTCCTGTTAGAAAGTATATAATGATGACGATCCTAACATTTAGACTCTCCCTGCGATGTCTGATTGGTGAATTTGGAACGTGCAGACATGCAGGTACTGTCTTCACACAGCATAGATGCTATTGTAACCAGATATCTGCGGTTAAGGAGCAAAACTCTTTCTTATGTTGGGAGTACAATGGCTCTCATATTTGTTAAGAGAACCTATTCTCCTTAACTTGGTTTCTCAGGGAATCATACCCCCCCTTTTTGCTCATGCCAAACTTGTAAGGTCATTTGTAGATTACTTATAATGGCAGGAGATGGCTATAGTATAGATTCACATCATCCGTGCATTTGGCGTCTAGGTCAGTCCCTTACGACGCTCCTGATTGGCCGTTGATAAGCCAGGCACAGGGCTGGAAACTCCCGGTCTCTCGAGAGAGTTCACGTAGACAGGATGTATGTTCCACCTCTCCTGAGGGATACGACTTTTAGGAGAGGTAGAACATACATCTTGGCTATGTGAACTCTCTCGAGAGACTTGAAAGTTTTCAGCTCTGTGATTGGCTTATCAACAGCCAATCAGGAGCGTCGTAAGAGACTGTCCTAGACGTCAAATGCACGGTTGATGTGAATCTACTATAGTAAGGTGCATGTAGTACTAGTACCTCTCCGTTATAACATTAATTTTCGGAATGAGGTTGCTGACGCCATTAAATGTAATGGGAGCATGTGTGCCCACAGCCTTTTTGCGTTCAGGTGTTGACCTCCTGGCCCACTAAAGCTCTAAAACGAGGTCAAGGAAAGCATTTTATCGGCATAATCGCTCTATTTGCCTTTTCTTCCTCAATTGTCCTCTTCTTGCTTAATTACTGATTGGCATTCGATGTTTTTTTTTTACTCCTTTTTACATTCTTAAGACTATAGTAAGGTTGCAAGCTTGTGGCTAATGTATTTTTTTAGCCATTTTCTGAGTTTTGCGAGATATTTTGTCATTTTTTTCCTTCGTAGGTTTTTTTGTTGTTGTAATTTTGGTTTTAATTTTTTTACGATATTAAAAATAGGTCACTGAGTCTCCAAAGGTGTTTTTTTTCTCATGTGTAATGAACAGGATAATATTTAAAATTTATTTCGAACTGGAACACAATTCCGGTTTACGAGAAGTTAAGAAATTTCGAATAAAAATATTGGAATTCTCGAGTTGTCATAAAAAAAAAAAAACTTAGATATCGCTGAATAATAATTTAACCATTGGCACCGAAACCCAGTTATTCCGTGGAATAGCCTGCAACACCCACCTCTATTTACGAATCAATTCCAATGTATATTAAAACCGTAGTAATTGGAAACTATTGAAGTATCAGATCATTTTAGAGCGGCGGTGACGCTTAATCCGAATAAAAATTGTGGGCTTACAGTTAGGCGAATTATTATTACCATCTTTTTTTTTTTTTTTTTTTTTTTTTGCTAATTGGATGATTTTGTAATATTTATCCTGTCGTCGTTTAATTGTCATTGGCGCTTAAAGTTGTTATTTATATATGGAATTTATGGAATTGTAAAAATTCAAAATATAAAATCATAAATATGATTTGATTTATTTATAGAATTTTAAACCTCCAGATATGAAATTGTAAATGTTAGTAGAAATATGAAAATGCTCGATCTCTTGGTATGTTAAAAAATAGAACTGCTGAATTAATGTTCATGTCGAAATTGATTCAACTCAGAATATGCTTGAAATTGATTCAATTCAATATTTGCCTGTAGGCCACTTTCTCATGATGAATGTGTTTGATGGCCTCTTTCCCTCACCCGTGTGAATATTATAAAAGAGAGAGAGAGAGAGAGAAAGATGGAGGAGAGAGAAGGAAGAGGGAGAGAGAGAGAGAGAGAACGAGAGAGAGAGAGAGATGAGAGAAGAGGAGAGGAGAGAGAGTAGAGAGAGAGAGGGGGGGGGGAGGGTCTCGCTGTATATAGTCATATAGTCCTGAGCTTCTTAGTAAGTTAGGGGTAGTGATTTTCTCTTCCCATGGAATAATTTTATTTTGAATATATTAATTACACTCTCTACCTGGAAAGCTGGATCTCCTTAATACTGTGTTATTGTAACCGTTTCTCGGCACAGCGGTCATATTCCAATTCCAGAATTTTTCCAGGAATGCTCACTCAGACCAGCTCTTCTAGATTCCTGGTGAGATGGTTCCGCTAACGTATTCCAGTCGTTTGAAATGGATTGACTCTATTTTTTGCTAAGAGGATATGGAGTGAATTGTTTGGTAAGCGAATATTATTTTGGACCGGTGAATATTCATGCTTGATCATTTTCTGAAATTGATGTTGTTCCTCGGAAGGTGAATATTCATGTATGAATTTTCGAAAAGATGTTATGACGCCATAAATATTCTTGTATGGCAGAGATTACAATAGTGGTTTTAAGATATGAAGCCCTTTATGAATAAACAGTATTTGGGTCGAGGTGATCAATTCTGAGGGAATCACGGACGTTAACTGTAAATGGCAAGCGTTTGTTAAAAGCAGTCCCAACTGCTAGCTATCACCTTGCAAAGCAAGCATCCACGCACAGCGGAAAGCCTGTTAGGGAAAAGCTTGAGTAAAAGCAGAACGAAGAGAATAAAGAACAAATAACAAGTCTCAATGCGAATGTATCCAAAAACGCTCGACGAGCGAATGTTTTGCCAAGGGAGCCGTCGATTATAATGAGGATATATCACACAGGAAAGTGGTGGTGTGAGGTGCAGTAGGTAAGTGCCGAATGATATAGAGCAAAGTGCCGCGACAATAGCTTTTCATGGCAAACGTCCACTATTCAATTAGTGGAGCGGTTTTCGTGTGGAAGACCAGTACACAGTTTTCCCGCCAGGGGGATTTTGCGTAACATCGATATCGCATTTCACTCTTGTCACACCGGCCAATCTTTCTCTGATAGAAATGTTTTAAATGTTCTTTTTTTTGTTGTTAGCTCTTCGTGTTTTTTTTTCTTTTCTTTATGGCCATTTCATACCATTCAATTTTTTCCTCTTTTCCTTCATTTACTGGTAATGGGAATTAAAAGTTCTTTGCGCTCTTTGGATAAAAATATTTTACAGATTTTGTATTCTGTGTTAAAGCTAGTAATATTATTTTTTTGGTCCGTATATCTTAGGTTTGACTATTATAAATGCAGTTTCGTTCTTCGTATTTATGCATAGTTCATTCATTGCTGTAATCACATATAATAGAATCTACATTATGGTTAAGGACCGTTATTGGTCAACACACACACACACTTCAAACCCTTGAATGTTACCTAGCTCAGCAAAATAAGAATTTTTCGTTATAGAATTTTTAAAGGCTTCACCTCCCTCTCCTTTTCCCTCAGATCTCTCCATAGCTTCCACAACCCTCCACAATCCTCTTACTCAGAACGACCAATTAGAAATATTCCAACCCTCACAAGAAGGAGGATCACCCACGTGAAACCATACGGTCGGGAATAAAAGTTTTTTTTTTCTGATTAGTTTCGTCTTATTTACTGATGAAATTTATATATGTGTATACACACACACACACACACACATATATATATATATATATATATATATATATATATATATATATATATATGTATATACATATATAAAATATTTTAATAATATTTCATCGGTAAATAAGAGGGAAACTAATCAGAAGAAAACGCTTTCATTTCCCCCTTCCGACCGTATATATATAATATATATATATATATATATATATATATATATATATATATATATATATATATATATATATATATATTTGTATGTTATATATGTGTGCGTGTGTGTGTGTGTAAAAGAACTTGTAATAGCCACATTGCCCTCTTAACTTCTCAAATTCGTTGTTCTGTGGGGGGGGGGCCGGTACGCGTGTCACTACAAAGCCTTGAGCTCCAATTTCAAAGAAATTTGAAGAAATCATGATGTCCGGCAGCGGGAAACGAACCTGCGACGCCGTAATCATGAGGGAATGTGAAACAATGGAGTACCGTTGCAAGGCCTTTTGCCTCTAGTCCTGCTTAGTAAAGGACGAGTATCGAAAGGCCTTGCAGCGGCACTCCATTGTTTCACTTTTCCTCGTAGCGCCTCAGTGGCGTGATCGGTAAGGTCTTGACCAGCCACCTCGGTGGCCACGATTTCGAATCTCTGGTATTCCACTAAGGGGTTAGAGATGTGTATTTCTGGTGATAGAAGTTCACTCTCGCCGTGGTTCGGAAGTCACGTCAAGCCGTTGGTCCCGATGCTGAATAACCACTGGTTCCTTGCAACTTAAGAACACCATACAAACAAACAAACACTTTCCCTCCCTTTATTTATATATTCACTACGTTACAAACTTTCTTGATTCAGTTATACATATGTGCGTGTGTGCGTGTTTGGCTGGCTGTAATTGGAGGCGTAGCAGATGATGTTGCAGAAAGGGAGTAAGTTAGCGGAAATACAGGGTGTCCATAAAGTCTCAGTACCATTCTGAGCAATAAATACTATTTTAAATGGTACTGGGACTTATGAAGCGAGACTAGTTGAAGTGTGGTGTTAAGGGGAACACTGTATCGTTGTGGATATATAGATTTACGAAAAAGATTATTCATAAACGTACTTACGAAAGATATGATAATCAGTTTTTTTTAGATATATTTGGCTGTCGCCACGAAATTTAAATCGTTATTGTTTTCTGAGTATGGTCGTACTTCCAGCGACTACAAGTCATAATATTTAATGAAACAAGTAGATAATATCAACCTATATACGGATATGCTGCCTTTTTTTTTATATTGTTTGATGGTATGTATTGCATGTTTCTCTATTTCCGGCTTAAAATGAATGAGATGTTTCTGTTGGTATGAGTAATCCTGGTATTGCACGTTTCAGTGAGTACTTCCTCTCTGCTCACAATCAGTTTGAATTAATTTTATGTAGGTTTCTCTTTCGGTTCTTCAGTATTTAACGTAGGCCCGAGTTAGATGAGGACGTTGTGTTGATTTCAATCTTCTTGTTGACAACAATTCTTGTTTTAATCTCCCTCATGTTGACAACAATTCTTGTTTTAATCTTCTCATGTTGACAACAATTCTTGTTTTAATCTCCCTCATGTTGACAACAATTCTTGTTTTAATCTCCCTCATGTTGACAACAATTCTTGTTTTAATCTCCCTCATGTTGACAACAATTCTTGTTTTAATCTCCCTCATGTTGACAACAATTTTTGTTTTAATCTCCCTCATGTGACACAATTCTTGTTTTAATCTCCCTCATGTTGACAACAATTCTTGTTTTAATCTCCCTCATGTTGACAACAATTCTTGTTTTAATCTTCCTCTTGTTGACAATAATTCTTGTTTTAATCTTCCTCATGTTGACAACAATTCTTGTATTAATCTTCATGTTGACAACAATTCTTGTTTTAATCTTCCTCGTGTTGACAACAATTCTTGTATTAATCTTCCTCATGTTGACAGCAATTCTTGTTTTAATCTCCCTCATGTTGACAACAATTCTTGTTTTAATCTTCCTCATGTTGACAACAATTCTTGTTTTAATCTTCCTCATGTTGACAACAATTCTTGTTTTAATCTTCCTCATGTTGACGACAATTCTTGTTTTAATCTTCCTCATGTTGACAACAATTCTTGTTTTAATCTTCCTCATGTTGACAACAATTCTTGTTTTAATCTCCCTCATGTTGACAACAATTCTTGTTTTAATCTTCCTCATGTTGAAGACAATTCTTGTTTTAATCTTCCTCATGTTGACGACAATTCTTGTTTTAATCTTCTTCATGTTGACGACAATTCTTGTTTTAATCTCCCTCATGTTGACAACAATTCTTGTTTTAATCTTCATGTTGACAACAATTCTTGTTTTAATCTTCATGTTGACAACAATTCCTGTTTTAATCTTCCTCATGTTGACAACAATTCTTGCTATGTCTGCTTACGGCTGCTATATTTGAATCTCAGCCTCAATTAGTGAAGTTCTTTTTGTACTGGCCTCTCTGAGCTCAGGCTAGACAGAACTGATTGATTTCAGACGATTAACGCGATAAAAACTTTGAACATTATTTTGGTGTTCGTCGTGAGATGTATTGATTGGGGGTTGGGGGGCCGGGGGTTAGAATGCGCCATCTGTTACCCCAAGTGGTATCAAATGAGTTTTTTTAAAGCTGTTGCGGCTAGACGCTGTAGATCGGCATCGTTGTAGAGATATATATTTTTTTCTTTCTTAGTTATTATTGGAGTACAATGTACCACTATTCTTGTGTTCGCCGTATCTAGCTGTTACTCCTTAAGATATCTTTAAAAATTGTTACTAGTAAATTTCAAAAAATGTTACTGAAGAAATTGGATTCGCCTGAAGGAAGAGTTGATCAGGTTTCAGCAAGTATCTATTCCCGACTTCGGAGTCAGATTTTTTTTCTCTTTACAATGTGCTTTTTTTAATTTTTTTTTTTTTAGTTGACCTTTGCTACGATGAAGTAACAGCTACTGATTTCTGTTCAGTATAATCAGAAATATCTGTCAGGTATTAGTGTTGGTTAACATCATTAGTAAAGAAGCATATATTATGACAATTCTAGTGGGTGGTTGGAGAGTTTAATTATGACAATTTTAGTGTGGTTGGAAAACCACCATTATTAGAATTTCATGGTTTTTGTTGTAAATGGTTATGGTGAGCTTCAAATTCCCACCATAATAGATTGCAATGGAAAGAGAAGAGAAATTTGCTGTATCATTATTATTAAAACCATCCCACTCCCCAAATGCTGCAGCCACAAATTCTAACTGACTCCCGTAACTTTTCCTTGGGACCCGACTGAATCGTTTATTTATTTCCGCTTTACATTTGCCACTTTACATTTGCCACCTGCTCTACGTTACCCAAGACTTACATAATTGGGCAAGACCAAAATTTCACGCGTGTTTCATTTTCAAACGGCTGATGGGGGAGCTGTGTCTGTGTGGCGTTGATGGTGAATTCTCTCGATATTCCCCGATTAGCAACAACTTGGTTTCGCCGCTGACTTTGGACAGGCTTCTTTCGTCGAAGTCGGCCTTGGGCTCGACTGGACTTGTATGAAACTTTGAGGAAATTGAGGAGGGCAGTAAGCCCTTGGCTCTGCGGACGATTAACCTTTGCTTTCATAAGAGCATGAAAATATTACCTAGTTCGTGCTTAGATAGATGTTTGTCTTCTTAAATGGTGGTGGTTCGTGTTCTGATACTTTTTTGGCGAGTTTGGTTACATTAGCTTTCTTTTATTTGGATTTTTATTTAGACTGTGAATCTGCTTTCCCGTGATAGAATCTATACTTACACATACGTACATACATACATACATACATACATACATACATACATACATACATACATATATAATATAGTATATACATATATATATATATATATATATATATATATATCTATATATATATATATATATTTATATTATATATATATATAATCAACAAGCCTACGGCGACCACTGGTACAGTCATGCCTCAGCTGTTGCGGCTTGGGGTCAGAACACTGAATTAGCTGTCATGTCAGTGGTATCACTTTGGCATTGTAGGCTCTGTTGCCCTAGGAATTGAAAGGATTTTGCAGTTTTAATGCACAGAATCACCAAGCTGGTCAGCACCTAGTGAAGGATTGGGAATGCCTTGGGAAAGGGAAGAATAGCGCCACCCCCCCCTTCCTGCGAGGCGCCCGCCCCCCCCCCCAAAAGGATGAGTCACACTTGTTTGGTTCTTATGTTAGGGCTGCTTATTTATTGAGGAGAGCTTCCGCGTGGATTTATTGGTACAAACTTGATATTGCTGCCTTAGGAGGTAGCCGTGGACCTTAAGGCAAAGGGGCTTTTAGTTAAGAATTGTTGTCTTTAGATGGGAGACACTTCCCCCATATATATTATATTAGCCTCCTTTTCTGAGGCCATTGAAAACCAAGATTTTTATTTTTCTTTTCTCGATTTATACGTGTAAAAGAAATCATAGAATTTGTATCGTTTTGCATGGCGAGAACATCACCGGATACCCAGGAGAGAGAGAGAGAGAGAGCTCCTTGTGTCAATATTTCCCCTTATTGTTATCGAGCCGATGCACCGGCGTAGAGTCCTAATTTCTAACACTTTTCTCTTCAGGTATTTTTAATCAAGCAGCCCCAGCTCGTTTTCCTTTCCTACCGAGTTGTTCTCCTTTCCACGGATGAATCGTTGTTCCCCAGGTTCTAGAACAACTCTTAGTTTCCCCATGATTGACCTGGTGTTGTTTCGTAACGGCTGGATATTTCGTAAACCAACATTTAAAATATTCATCTTATTTACATCGCCAGTGAGTTTCCGTTTTGGAGTTTCCAGCAGCTCTTGGTTGATTAATTTTTACTTTTTTTTTTTTTTTTTTTTTTTTTTTTATCAGAACTGAAGACCAGCTTGAGTGTAATATTCAAATTGCAGTCTTTCCCCTTCCCTTTGTAAGTTCGTCTACGTGCTGGGCTATTGTCACATTGAATTGTTTATTGTGATTGTGACTTTATTTATTAGACTTTTCAAGCTTTCTTCTTTTCAATTATTATATTGTTAAAGCTTTCTTCTTTTGTTAAAACTTTCTTCTTTTTAGTTATTAGATTGTTAAAGCTATTTTCTTTTTAATTATCAGATTGTTAAACTTTCTTCTTCTCAAGGTCCTTTTAGATCATCCCAGTAAAGTATAGCTTGAATGTTCGTTACACTCCAATATGGGAGCTGTAATTAGCAGCCTTTCTTAAATCCGTATGATAAGAGATCCCTTGTGCTGGTTCCAGGAATGTTCACAAAAGAGTGTGTAAGCATGACTGATAATCATAAGAGATTCTAGGAATTTGGTGCGAGAGGCAAAGGATCTTAGCGAGAGAAAGAAGAAGAAGAAGAAAAGAAGAAGAAGAGGAAGAAGAAGAAGAAGAAAAGGGAATTCTAAAAAGTGAAAACATGGCTTAAGAGTTACCGTGAATTCCACAGACGTTATGAGACGGGTGCAAGCGACATCGCGTCTCAGTAAAGAACGAAAAGTTAAACGGAGCGAGTGAGAATCCTTTTAGCGGGTTCGACGATTGGTCAGGAAGAAATCAGGATACTTTGGTTATCCTCATCATTAATAATCTCAGTATTTTTCAATTCCAAATGCAAGATAATGGCCAAGACATTTGTAATAAGTTAGATTTTTTAATACTTTGCCTTGCTCCCTTGCATTTTTCAGTGTATATATATATATATATATATATATATATATATATATATATATATTTATATATATATGTATATATATATAGATATATATATATATATATATATATATATATATATATATATATATATATATATATTATATATATAAGTGTACGTGGTAGAGAGAGAGAGAGATAGGCGGGAGGTGGTGTGGAGTAGGAAAGGGTAGTAGAGCCTTGTCTCCAAAAAATGTGTAAATTAATTTAGTTTCCTCTGGCGTCATCCATCTTACAGCCAACCCCCCAAACCCCCCGCCCCCGCTCTCTCTCTCTCTCTCTCTCTTCTCTCTCTCTCTCTCTCTCTCTCAGCGAAGTTGTTAGCACGTAATGTATACCAGCAAAGCGGGAAGGCCGAGACGAGGTACCCCCACCGGAGTGTGACCATTCATTTTCTCTCTCTCTCTCTCTCTCTCTCTCTCTCTCTCTCTCTCTCTCTCTCTCTCAGTTCATGACCGTAAATCTCTTGCATATTCTGAAGGAAAACGCTGGGCAGGGAAAGCATTGCAAATTAGCTTTATTGAACTCATTTGCCTTGTAACGTTCATAGTTTTGTGGATAATTATTTATTCAGGCTTTTTTAAATTGTTCTGAAATTGGATTGTGTGTTGCCTTCAAGTGTCTGTTCATTTTGGTGGGAAATTTAACGAAAGACAAGCATACTTGTTATTTACTGTATGGAAGTTCATGAACGTTTTGATAACCAGCTTAGCTAAAATCTTACGATAAATATTCTGCTTCAAATTAAGTTTTATCATAGCGTTGCATGGGGTATCGCCTAATCCTCAAAATAGTATAATAGAAATAAAAAAAAAACTTCATCAAATTAGTAAAATTGAAATAACAAAAATAAAAAGAATAAAAAACACTAATTCTTGTCATTTATTTTAGGGAATTCATAGAATATTGTTTAGGTTTTTATTCGTAAAAAAGAAATGCCGAGGAAAAAATAATTATTTGAGTTATGCATTGTTGGCAGATGCCAATAGAAATCGAAACAAAGGTTGTTGATTCATTTCAATGCTCGCTGAGATAATGCCTCGGTTTATGCTAATCATCATTTTTGTAAGAAATTAAATATTGAAAGTGTGTATTTGTTACATTTCTTCGTTGCAAAAAATGTTGCTGACCATTGATTTAGTAAAAAAAAGAAAAATTATCGCAGAACGGAAAATTGCAGCGTGAGCTGTTGACATTCAGTGTAGTTAATGAAAAATAAAACAACTTTTTTCTTTGGTTTTATTTTTAAAGGGGAAGTGGCATCGCTTTCAAATTTTTACTGTGAATATTTTATTCTTTTTGCATCTATTTTGTAAATGGTAGGAGTGTTGTTCGTAAACAGTCAGGAAACAGTGGAGTGTCGTTGAATAATTACATTTTATTTATTGTTATAGTAAGTATAAAATGCGCCTAAGCAATCGAGTTTACTGTAAGAGCCGCGGCTGAAGAAGCTTCCAGCCATTGGCCGGTGGTGACCTATCGTACAGCGTTGCCAAATGCTCAATTGTGGCTAATTTTAACCTTAAATAAAATAAATACTACTGAGGCTAGAGTGTTGCAATTTGGTAAGTTTGATGATTGGAGGGTGGATGATCAACATACCAATTTTTAGCCCTCTAGCCTCAGTAGCTTTTAAGATCTGAGAGCGGACAGAAAACGCACGGACGGACAGACATAACCGCCGCTATAGTTTTCGTTTACTGAAAACTAATGCAAATGCGTTATTTTCCTTATCGCATAGTCATCGTAAAAGAAAAACAAATGTCATAACTTTTTTTTATTACTCGGATGCAAAGATTGAATTAGCTTTGATCAGTTTCAATGATGTCACGATAAAATGAAAGGAATGGTTTTGTTTGTCATCCGTTTTATCTGTTGAAACTGCAATTTAACATTCAGGATTAGAAAGGTATCTTTTGTCATGCGATTCATTGGAGTGTGTAATGAGTCGACTTGAATGAAAGAAATTTGGTTATTAATGTAATATTTTTGCGGAAGCCCCATGTTTTTGTGGTTGTCTTTTATTATCAATTTAAGTACAAGGCAGTATTCTCAGACACATTCATAGAGGAACTCCATGTAATGAAAACGTTACCCAACATTATTCAATTATTCTCCTTCAGCTCAATCTATTATACATACACACAAGCGCACACATACACACACACGTTATGTATGTATGTATATATGATATATATATATATATATATATATATATATATATATGATATATATATATATTTATATACTAGATATGTGTGTGTGTGTTCAAGTGTTATAGTTTGGTTCTTCTTAAGTGGTCATTTCTGTAATACTGAGTAGAAATTACCAAAATAATCGAGCTTGGTGACATAGAGGTATTTATGGCATTTCTTAATTTAAAACGAGTTTCCTCATTTGATTCCTCAAGTAATGATGTTGGGAAATGTAACTGTAGTTGATTTGTTATTCAGTTTCATTCAGATTTTCGGCTTGAAGAGTTTCGAAGAAAAGTTTTTGTGATGTATTGAGCCATTATTTATGCGTTGTTCATTTCCTACATTTATTTCTGAACGCGGTGTTGTCGCAACTAAATTATCATACATCGTACTTTAGAGGGTGCAAGCGCCTCAGTGGCGTGATCGGTATGGTCTTGGCCTGCCACCTCGGTGGCTGCAAGTTCGATTCTCGGGCATTCCACTCATGTGTTAGAGATGTGTATTTCTGGTGATAAAAGTTCTCACTCTCTACGTGGGTCGGAAGTTACGTAAAGCCGTTGGTCCCGTTGCTGAATAACTAATGGTTCCATGCAACGTAAAAACACCATAAAACAAATTTTAGAGGGTGCTAATACAACAGTGGAGTCGTGCTGGAATAAACCTAAGTCTATCCGAAAACGAAAACATCAGCGGCCAGCTCGCAAAATCGTAACAGACTTATAGAGGAAAAGTAACCGCAAATCCTCTGACGGGCTCCGGCGCCAACAGAATTTTCTTCGCGAGCTTCGAATTATTCCTTTATTCCGGCATCGTGTTTTGCAGCCGGATGGCATATACAGTCCTGTCCTGTCCTCCTCCTCCTCCTCCTCCTCCTCCTCCTCCTCTCCTCTCCTCTCTCTCTCTCTCTCTCTCTCTCTCTCTCCCCCCGGCTCTTCAAATTTATACATCTGTTGCAGTTTTAAAGGAATTTACGGGCGACGTTTTATGCCGCCGTCGGCGCGTGTGTGATATTGCTTATTAGTCGGAAGGGAGATTCCTACGGTATTCCGGAATTGGCAAAACAATTTTTCCCCCACCAATGACACTGGGTGTGATTCTTCCACGTGATTCGGTTTCGGAATGGACGGTATGGGCCACCCTCGAAGCGGTCGAGAGGCGGTTATTTTCCTCTCACACGTGTCCCGGCCTCCCTAGAAGAACTGCAGGTGTAGAGATCATAGGAGACCTGCACTCACTTAATTATACATGTGTGTATGTATGTACGTAAGTGATGTATGCATGTACGAATGTGTTGTTACTGTAAAAGGAGACGTAATCGATTGCGTATATCGAGGTTTTTTTATTTTTATTTTTGTTTTTTCTCTCCGTAGCTTGAAAGATTTGGCTTGAAGGATAATATTCAATACCAAAGTTCATGCAATTTTGAAAAGTGTGTCTTCGCCTATTAAGGAATATTCTTATTATATATGAAATCGAGCTCTGCCGCATTAACAAGTTATAAGAAAACGTTATTGTCATTACGTTCGTATGTATGAAATATTTTAAGAATATCTCGTGTATAACGTACGAAATGACTTGTGAGAAACTGGAACTTGAGCAACGTTGCCAAGTGAACTATAATATGCTATTAAAAATTTTGGGTATTACGCTTAGACAGAATGTGTATTTAGTTAAATACAGTCGGCCAGGTTGCGTCAACTTGTATCTGCGTATTTATAGATAAATACAGTTGTCTGAATACGGTTAGGTGTAAAGGAAGTAGAAAAAAAAGATAGAATTGGCTGCTCTATTTTCGAGAAAGTGATCCTGTTGTGTACTGGTATTATAGCCTTTCTTTTAATCGTAGAACACGCACTTATATTGATGCTAAGTATTAAATCTACCTCGGAGGTCATGCCTTGAAACCGACAATATTATTTTAATTTGTAATTTTGTTGTCTTTTGACTTTCAGGCCTCATTATAAACCATTGCTTCTTGCACCTAACTGCGAAGGAGTGTTGCTATAGTCAGCAATGATTTATTTATAAGTTATCCGCGTCCTTTGGGTCAGTCTAAGTCGGCGATTCCCAACCTGGGTTCCGTGGAACCCTGGGGTTCCTCATTCCAGCATCAGGGGTTCCGCAAGAAGTCCTGAAATAAATATGTATTGCAAATGAAGCCGATTTGAATTTACACAGCTCGAATAGCAGTGGCAGATATTATATGATTTATATTAAGTATATATATATATATATATATATATATATATATAATATAATTATATATATATATATATATATTATATATATATATATATATAGATATACTATATTATATATATATATATATAGGTATATATACAATACATGGGAATCATTGGGGCAGAATTATTACTTTCAAAATAGAAAAAATAAATCAATAATGGAAGCGGATGAAACTCGCACAGTATTTTTGTGAGTGAATGTTTCCATCGATCGCCATGAATTATGGAAATCGCAATTACACAAAAGGAGGATTTTTGCGTCGAGTTCATTCGAGCAACCTCCAAAATGGCTGTCCAGAGTATTTGTTGCCGGAAAATGTTTTTGTGATGGGAATCAAACGAGAGGATCTGTGAACAGATTAATTGCTGGGAATTTTTGATGTCTGTTTCATTTAAAATTTTTAGATGTGATCGCAATGCCAGTCCGTTTGTTGGACGAAATTGTGCTCACGCGTCCACACGCTCCATACAACACGCACACACACGCGCGCGCCACACACGACACACACACATATACACACACACACACACCACACACACATATATATATATATATATAGATATATGGATAATGGCCCATAAACCACTATTTTAAGGTTGCAACCATATATTTCGAGCATATATATATATATATATATTATAATATATATATATATATAGGTATATATATATATATATATATATATTAGTTATATATATATACACATAAGCGAGTACCACAGGAAAATGATAGGCAGAAATCCAAGCACTTTTTGCCTATCATTTTCCTGTGGTATTCGCCTATTTAATAAAGTCACGTGCATCTTCTGTGAATTTTTTAAGCATATATTTATATATATATTTGTAAAATCCACGGACTTATTAACCCTTATTTAACTTGCCTATTAAAATTTAATATTTGGTATATTCTTATTCTCTCTGACCATCCTGTTATTCATCTTCGTAATGTTTAATTTGTGATTTTTTCCCCGTATTAGTTAATGGTCCTCTGATTTTTACGACATTAGGAAGTTGAGATACTAGGAACATTATGAAAATTGAAATAAGATAGATAAGATAGAGCAAAATAGATAAGATAGAGCAAAGATTGTTTTGAAGGATTATGGAAGAATGGAAGCTGTTAACTGGTATAAGTATTCAGGAGCAGTTTAGATATTAAGGTTCATGGTAAGACGAAAGATAGATGAGCCACAGCATAAGCAAGAAAAGTAAAATGGTTATAGCAAAGGGCTGCGAAGGACGGTAGGGTATGTATGGGAAGCCAGGGTAGTGGGTAATAAAGGGGTTGTTTGAGCCAACTCTCCTTTATGGAAAGTAAGT
Organism: Macrobrachium nipponense; assembly: GCF_015104395.2. NCBI lineage: Eukaryota > Metazoa > Arthropoda > Malacostraca > Decapoda > Palaemonidae > Macrobrachium > Macrobrachium nipponense. The sequence goes on along the minus strand of NC_087205.1, from coordinate 6,936,855 downwards.
GTGGGTTTGAATGCGAATGGAGATAAAAGGTTGATGATTTTTTCTTTTTCTTTTTAAGATTTTTTTTTTATATGGCTTTAGAAGTTTTGAAAGGGCGAGACATGGAGAGAAATGTGAATTGGTACAATAAGTGTTAGCATATGTGAAAAATTATGTTTTGATGTGGCCTGGCCACTTGGAAAGAATGGAGAGCAGTTAGAACAGTTTGATAATTGTAATTTTAACTGTTTAATCTTGAAAATATCACACTAATAATATTTGTAAGCTGAAATAAGCCAGTGGGAAGAACTTTAATGAGACGGCAGCAGATGACCAATATAATCTCGACCGATAATTACCTAGCCATGATAGTCATTTTTCCCCCATTTTTTTTTTTATCTACTTCAAATATGACGCTCACTCGTCCATTCTGAATGAATATAATAAGGTCACGATTTGGCTAAGGACGAACCAGGAATTACATATTATTTTAATTATCGTGCGATAATTTGTTTATTGGCCTGTATTTGAAGTGTTAATTAGATTATGCTCTATTTCAATTAATTGTCTATAATTGGCCCCAGGAGCTGAACTCGTGCTTTTGAATTTGATTTACAAAGGAAGCCAACCGTTTCATTAGAGACGTATTTTTGTTACGTTTTTTTTTAATGTCTGTTCCATGTTAATTACATCTTATTTTTTAGGTCTGCTTCTGTTATTGACCCAGAAACACATTGATCAATTTGTGCTTTCATTAACTTTTACTCAGTTGCAAGAAATTCGACGGAATCCATTGGGGATTATTTTAATTTAATTTATAGATACATACGCTGGATTCGTATCTGGTTTTAAGTGAATTCGTAAGAAGTCGATTGGAACAAAAGTATTATTTTTCATCTGAATTTTTTTTATTCTGTATTTATGATGTGTTTTGTTTAGGTGTAATTAGATTTTAACTGGTTTCTTAAGGTATCCACTAGAAGTATTGATGATTCATTCATATTAAAGGCCAAATTCTTTTAAATAAATTCCTATGATTCAGTAGATTTATATTCTTCTATCCTGTTACAATATCAGCTAAGCTGTCGACTTAAAAAAAAGAATTGAGACAAATTTACTTCTAGTTAGATGGTATTTACTTTCCTAATTAGATTCCCTTCTTTTCATTCTGTCACCCATACCCAATAACCTCGAAGTGGCAGTAGACGACAAAGGAAATAATTCGGGGAATGTCACTCGATTTGATCCCGTTCATTAAGGAACTGATTCATCCATCCTGCCGTAGTAGCGCTTCTGCTGCGTCTGCAGCAGGAGCTGCTTCTATCCATCCACCCGTCCCTGGGAAAGATTAACGGCGGGAGTAGTCAACACTGGCAGATTTGGATTCACTCTCAGCTGGTTTCGTCGGCAAACATCGCTCGCTGAGTGATTAAAGCTGTTTGCCTTGCTCGTTGCATTCAGACCCGGGCCCGGTGTGTGTATGTGTGTGTGCGTGTGTGTATTTGTCTGTTTGTTTTGGCGTACAAGTTCACGACGTGATTCGATTTCACGGCATAGGAGGGGGTGCTGCTGGGGCATGTCATGAGGTCAGTATAGTTCCTCGGTTTGTTCTGCTGAAATGGTGTATGCTCAGCCTTCAGGTAATTTATTCATTTATTTCGGTCTTCAGGTAAGTAAAATCGTTTGGTGCGATTGCGAGTTTAAAAAAAACAAAATAGTTGTCATCATTGCTCTCTGAAATAGAGCCTGTTACTATCTTGTAAACTTTTTCAATATATTACAGGATCTTCTGTCAGGTTTGTTGCGAAATTGTCTTTCTTTCCACGATTACTTGCATTGGAAAATATTGTTTTATGCCAATACAAATGTCGTACACATGAAAATTATTTGTCTAATTTCGTGGTTTTTGTGCCTTTACAATTTCTTGTGGGCACAACTTCATCTTCTCGTCTGTATTTTTATATAAGTATGTAATCCGTAACATGACATTATGTTATTATATTTGGCAGTTGAAGATTACCGATTGGGCGACTACTCGAAATTTTTATCTATGATATATTCTTGACTCGTAAAAAAAAAAAAAAAAAAAAAAAAAAAAAAAAAAAACTCGCCTGGCCTGGCTACTGCGAGTTCTCTTGTGGACTTGCTCTAGAGAGCTTTCATGTATACAACACGCAAGAAGCTTTATTGACAGAGTTGTTATTGTTGGGTAGACACAGCGAGTAAGTTTTTCGATTGACCATGTCTTTGCAGAGTATGGACTCTTCTCTAAGTCATCACGAGCTTTTATAGATTCGGCAGAAAAAGTGAATGATATTCTGTAGGTCATATATTTCTTTAATCAACTTCAAGTATAGATCTGAGTAAGCGGTTTTTTTATACTGCATCACTTAATTTGCCTTTAATTACCGTGTAATTGCTTCATTTCCACGATCTCAACCATAAGTTCGGCAGTTCTGCTGCACCATCCGAAACCCACCTCAGACTAGATTTGTGTGTGTGTGTGTGTGTGTGTGTGTGTGGAAAGGAATCGAACAGTTTTCATGTGGAAGGAGACCTTTTTTTTTTTTTTTTTTTTTTTTTTTTTTTTTTTTTTTTTATTGGAAAGGAATCAAACATCTTTCATGTGGAAGAAGATTTTTTTTTTTTAGTGGGAAAGAATCAAGCACTTTTCATGTGGAAGATTGATATTTTTTTTTTTTTTTTCTTTTTTTTTTTTTTTTAGGGGAAAAAGTCAAACAGCTTTCGTGTGAAAGGAGTAAAAGAAAGCAGCTTTCCTTTAGTTGAGCGATTCCATTTTTTCTGGCCGATCACAAGCAACTCTCTTTCTTCTCGAAACTCAAATCAGCTTTCTTCTGGATGAGCGGTCAAGCACTTTCTATCCCAAAACATCTACTATATTCGCTTCTGGGCGGTTAGCAGAAATCTTTCTTTTGAAGGCGTGAAAAGGACTTTCTTCCTGAAGATAAAAATAATTAAAGGGTATTCGTTCCCGCGGGTGGATGAAGATCCACATCTCCACGTATAATAATTTTATTAGACGCTTGGAACAGCAAAAGGTTGGAAATGAAAAGAGTGGAGAAAGCATATTCAGTCGAAGATGTATGCCTTAAGTATACTGCATGGATCTTAAAAATTATTATGAAGATGATTCCATCACATTGTCTACATCACGACAACATCAATTAATTCTTCTTCTTCTTCTTCTTCTCTGTGTTTTGTCACGGTTTTCTATATTCATGGCCATTATTCAAGTCATGGATGATTCAGTATCGTCGTAAATTCTTACCGCTCGCAACGTGTTATGCAAAACGCTATCCTTAAAAAAAGATAAAATAAAAAAGATAAAAATAAAAAATAAAGACTTAGTTCCTGTTTTCATGTTTGTTTTAATAGGAAAAGTGAACACGACGCTGCGCTACACTTGTAATTCTTCCGATGAACTTCGTACAGAGAAAATCATTACATCGCGTGTGTTCCAGAAAACCTTCGACGTTTCATTGATTCCAGGAGAAAGAAAGAAAGAAAGAAAAAAAAAAGGAATGTTGCTCGTTGCAGTAGCTGTGAAATAACTTTCATGACATTAGTTGTTCTTCAGCACTGCCTCTTGTTTAAGCTGTAACGTGCTTGCGATTTTTGTGCTTATGCTGTTATACATTCTATTTGCACAATATTCCCTAGGGAATATGTGAAATGACCAATTCGCTTAGGAACATTTGATTCCCCGAGGTCAAGTTCTAAACACATATTCACTAGGGATTTCGTCAAACCTCTTGATTTCACATATTTACTGAAACACATCTATATATAATATATATATAATATATATATATATTTAGAGATAATATTATGTAGTGAATATATATATGTATATATATACAATGTGTAAGTAAATACAACGTCCAACAGAATTAGTACAAAATCACAGCCATGTTACAGCATAAAATGTATGTATGTATGTATTTATGTATTGAATTCGCTCAGAATGGACGAATAAGCAAACCAGTTCATCCTCGTTCAGATAAATGAATCGTAGATCCTTAGTCACAACAAAACAAACATTATGACATCTTCAAGACTGAATTAGTCGGCCAGCCAAATTATCTTTGGAATGTAAAAGACGATGAGGACCGACGAAAAATTGCGGAATAATTTTGGGGTTGTAGTAATGAAACTAGAAGCTAGCACGTGTTTTTGGAATAAAAGAAGGGTATCACAGTTGGGGAAAAACAGAATCATGATGGGAATTAAACAATTTAGCGGTAGAGGGGAACGAGCGACCGTCGACGAGCAGACTCTCTTGGAATTGCATATTGTGTTTGACTGCTTTATTGCGCCTTTGTAAACCCTGCATTCTCTCTCTCTCTCTCTCTCTCTCTCTGTTGATTCTCGAGCCTCAGTGCAACTCATTGTAGCAAGAGTGAGTGCAGTGAGAGATAGAGATGTGTGATGTTTATTTCCCACTTTATTTTTTTTATCTCTCTCTCTCTCTCTCTCTCTCTCTCTCTCTCTCTCCTCTCTCTCTCGTCGTACCGGGGTCTCTCTCGGTCTCTCTCTCTCTCTCTCTCTCTCTCTCTTGAACTAGACAACCCTTCTCAGAAAATGTCAGAGCAGAAGTGACTGACTTCGACTGCACGATTGGACACTGCGCCTGCGCGTCCCCGAATCGAACGTGGACGCGGTGAATGAAAACGCTGGTTCCTCCTTTGAAAGAGAAGTTTTAGGCGAAGAGTCGCGACTCCATAGAGGAGGGATGAATGATGATATCTCCAGCCAGCACTTGGGGCCATTACCTTGATGTAAAGGGGGAGTGTCGTCATTATGCCGAACGCAGAAAGGCCACCCAACAAAGCAACAACGGGAGCGTTCATAAATTTGAAGAATTTGAAGCGACCCACTGTTGCTCTCGTCACCCAAATGGACCAGCAGGGTCGGCGGTGCCCCTCCCCCCCCCCCCCCCCCCCCCCCCCACCCCCCCCCCCCCCCCCCCCCCCTTTTTTTTTTTTTTTGTTTTTTTTTTTTTTTTTTTTTTTCTTCTTTTTGTTTTTTTTTTTTTTTTTGCTTTTTTACTGTCGTGTCATTCGCTTTCGTCTGAAAGTCGCTCAGGCTTACGGAGAGGTCGTGGGCAGTGTCGTATTAAAAGTGGATTTTCTTGCATATATTTGTTTTTTTCCTGTAAAAGAAAAGTATTGGGATGACTTTGTCTGACCGTCCGCACTTTTTTTTTTTCCCAGTCTAGAGGGCTGCAAATAGGCATGTTTATCATCCACCCTCCAATTATCAAACATACCAAATTGCAGCCCTCTAGCCTCAGTAGTTTTTATTTTATTTAAGGTTATCTTTAGCCATGATCGTGCATCTGGCAACGCCAGGGGACAGGTCAACACTGGGCCGTGGCTGAATGTTTCATAGACCACGGATGAGAGTTTCGTACAGCATTATACGCTGTACAGAAAACTTGATTGCGCCGGAGGAACTTCGGCGTATTTTTTACTTGTTTCATTTTGTGTCTGGGATATTAAACCGTTCAAGTGTTCGAAAGTCTTTGTTTTATATTTTTACATAGAAATATATTTTTTATATATAATTGTGGATATTTTTTAAACAATTTGTTTTCACGGAATTGTGAATTTCTTAACAAACCGTTTCTTGTTTATCAGTTATGCATTACCTCTTGCTCAGTAATGATGCAGATTTTAATAAACTGTCTTCTGGAGCTTATAGGATGATTTGTTAACATTTAAACAGCCCTTAAAAAAATAAAGCGTAATTAAAAGCTTTGCTAGGAAAACAAAGATTATTATTGCAAAGATGATTTTCATGAAAAAAAAATGAGGGAACATCACTTAATGCCTTCTGGTCGGTAAGCATTCATTATCTTTCCCGGTAGGTACTCCTGTAAACTTCATTATTTCATGTGTAAATAAAGAAATAGAATATTTTGATTCGTTAACTTTCTTCACTTTGCTGGAACTCGTTGTCATTTTGACGGTGGTTTTCTTCAACTTGTGTTCGTTAGGGCGCCTATTTTTCTGTTATATACAATCATGCTGGAATGATTTAGATTATTGTACAGCGAAAAAAAAAATGCCTAGAGATTGTTTTTGTAAACTCACCCTCGTTATTATGGTAGAAGTCGGGAGGAAGTTTGGCTCGAAAAAGTTATTAATTTTTTTTTATTATAGTTCAGTTGCGTTTAAGTGACGTAAATTGTTGTGTAGATTTTCATGCTCTGTTGAGAGAGAGAGAGAGAGAGAGAGAGAGAGAGAGAATAAGTAATTTACTTATCCTTGAACCTTCCTTCTCGCAGTTTTCATCTTCATTTTTATTCTTTAATAGTTGCAGATCTGATTCCTTTCAGAGACCTTTGGGACTTGCTACATGATGCAAAAATGGGATGTGAATAGGAGGCGGGGACGGAGATGGGGGGGGGGTGTTAGGGGAGGGGGGGGAGGTTGCTAACCTTAAAAGGAAGTGCGAGACCCATCTCTGCAATGAAGATAGGAAGATTTGCGTGGAGTGGTAAAACACGAATTCCAGAGTTGACAGTGCAGGGAAATAAAGTCCGCGACCAGTGGAAACCTCCCTTGCTTGGTCGATTCATCAATGAATACACAGGCGTCGCAACATCGTTGGTCATCATCGACCCTTTCAAGAACATTGATCGATAGATTCGATATTAAAACCTGGCGAGACAGTTGCCGTGGTCGTTAAAGTGAAGGAAGGTGACGCAACGGGTTTAGGAGTGACGGTGCAGAAATGAAATATCGATGGTCCTTTTCAACCCTCTTGCCTTTGAACATCCTAATTCCTGTCTAGTGGGATTACAGTGGAGGATTATGGGTAGTTTTAAGTGGCTTCATTTTTTAGCGTGAGGTTCTCTCAAGTTCAGGGATGATTGGCTTTCGTATTCGGGGCTCCGGTGAAAACAAAGGGATTTGGTGATATATTGTCTCTCCTTCATTCTGTTTTTATTTACGTGTCCCCCCCCCACCCCAAACCCCCACCAACCCCCCACCCCCCACCCCACCCACCCCACCCCCACCCCGGCATTTTTGTCACTCCGACACTCGGGGGATGATAAGGGAGAGAAAGAGGATTTCTCTTGTGTATAATTGGGAGAGACATGGAGAGCGATAGTCACGGAGGGAAGACAAAAATTTGCATTTTCTAGAAAAAAAAGTTAGATATATCTTAGTTTTAGCAGACCACTGAGCTGATTGACCTGGCCCGAAGGATTAGATATTTTTACGTGGCTGGGAACCAGTTGGTCACCTAGCGACGGGACCTACAGCTTATTGTGGAATCCGAACCACATTATATCGAGAAGTGAATTTTTACCACCAGAAATAGATTCCTCTGATTCCGCGTTGGTCGAGCCGAGAATCGAACTTCGCACCACCAGATTGGTAGTCGAGTGCGAAAACCACTCGTCCAACGAGGAACTTGCATTTTGTAGAGAGAGAGAGAGAGAGAGAGAGAGAGAGAGAGACAGCGTCCATATTATGTAAATATACAGAGATCATTATCACTACAGAAAATACGTGTTCTGCAAATTTGCTTTGAAGATAAAGTATGAATGGATTTTTATTATTATTTTCATCTCTTTTATGCAGCGCGCCTCTGGCCGAGAAGGGATTATCAGTAGGGAAATTATGGAGGGACCCCAAGTGTAAATAAAGTAGTTTGGCGGAGAAGGAAGGATCTAGTTGGTTTTTTCTTTACTCATTATTAATAGAATTGATATTTTTTTTGTACGTCATGGGAATATAAGCTTCCCTTACCATATGTAGAGGCATACTGGTAGGGGGCTGCTACCCCTTCCCAAAATATTTTGCTGAGAAATTTGCAACAGCGAAATGAATACCCAGACGCCAACAGAATGAGCGAGTTGAAAGTACAGAAAGTGGAGATTTCTGCTTGTAACGTCAACATGACGAATGAAAGTTATATTGGCCAAGATTAAGTCTCCTTTTCTTTTTTCTTTAAGACTGTGGTTGGGTCCTCTTAAGTAGTGTTATTGATGCTCGTGAGAGTAATACTATAGGCTGCAATGCTAGTACTTAAAAGTGCAACGCATTAGTGCCTCAATATTTCAGTTGTGTGTGTATATATATGTTTGTATACATAGACATATACACACACACACACATACACACACACATATATATATATATATATATGTGTGTGTGTGTATATATATATATATATATAATATATATATATATATATATATATATATATATATATATATATATATATGCAGAGAGAGAGAGAGAGAGAGAGCGAGAGAGAGAGAGAGGAGAGAGAGGTATATATATATATTATATATATCTAATATATATCTATAGAATATATATTATAATTTTATATATATAGATATATATATATATATATATATATATATATATATATATAATATATATATATATATATATATATTCCTCTTTTATTTATGTCTTTTTCCCCAATATTTCATACTTGAGAATTCTCTTTCATGAAATTTGCTATGCAAATCAATGAGCTTTCAAACCTCTTTCATATGAAGGTTTGACAGTGTGAATAATAATAATACTAAAATGAAAGCACTTGATCTTGCGTTCCCAATTTCTTACGATCTTCGGTAGATTTTTTTCATAATCGAAGAATTATATGAAAACCTAATTAGTTTTTCTCAATCATAACCGCACTCTCACGTCATATTAAATTGCTATTAAATACTCTGCCCGGTCGTGTTTGAAAGCATATATATATATAATATACTATATATTGTAATGAAATTCCTGACGCACTTTACCCGAGAAAGGACGATCTCTCGTGTGGCATTTTCCTTATATTAAGTTTGTTATTGCCCGGCAGCGGAAGGTTCATTGAATATTCCATATAAATTCTTGCCCAGACTTGCTAAGGGAGGAAAATGACACTGGTGAGAGAGAGTTCTGAAGCCCTTTTTTTTTTCCTTATCGAAACAACCGATTAGGTTTCGTAATTCAGGATGATTACCGTTGATCTTTGTAGGTATCTGAATTAGTACATGATTTTGAGTGTTTTTAATGAATGCTTTCAAGTTCGTAAATTGCGAGTGTGTGGCTAATCGTGACTAGGTAGTCGGTAATTGTTACATCTCTTCTGTAGTGAATGTTTTTTAAAAAAAGTCTTTCACTTATTTCATCAAGGATAATTTCGTGTTACATGTATTATTCATCGAAGAACGGATGATTTCCCGAACATTTCTGCAAAAATTGCTAAAAAGGTCATTGTAATATCTTAGTTTGACAAGTTACTTGAAAATTAATGATGGAGGATTAAAGACGAACCAGATTTCCATTCATTCTATTGTCATGGGATTAGCTCAGGTACAGAGAGATAATCTTTTATTTTGGACCATCAGCTGGAGTGATTTTAAAATCGCTTTGGGGTTTGGGGGAAGGGAGAACGATTTACACACATGGAGGAAATATAGGGTCGTCTTTCTTCGTTAGAACAGTGTATATCCGAGCATACTCTTTGTTTTTCTGTCACATTCTTGTGTATGCCCACGTACACACACACAAGAGGGGGGGGGGGGGTGGCATTTACACACATGGAGGAAATATGGGGTCGTCTTTCTTCGTCGAACATTGTATATCCGAGCACACTCTTTGTTTTTCTGACACATACTTGTGTACACACACAAACACATATCAACACGCGCACTTCCTATACATACGTATTCTGACATGTGTCTGTATTGTACGCGTATTATTGTCGATATTTTTCCCGAACTTTTATGATACCATTTTTATACAAGGTATCCGGCCCAACAAAACCATAGTTTGGCCACCGAATTCGTTTAACTTGGAGGCCGAAAATAATAAATGGTGTTCCCAGGAATTCGTTTCTCTTAACACTATTTTTCACACCGTCATATAAATCTGACTTTACTTTTTTTTTCCATCCTCCCTAATTTTATCCCTCTCGCTAGCGCCCCCCTCCCCTCTCTCTCTCTCTCTCTCTCTCTCTCTCTCTCTCTCTCTCTCTCTCTATTTGTATCCCTACCCCTTTCTCCTTCACCTCCCTCTTCTTCACCTCTTCCATTCCCCTTCTTCCACGGACGTAAATCGTGAGCAATAGCAAGAGTAGAAACTTGGCAGTATCGGCAACAGATGGCTCCGACTTCCTCATGGTCCAACATTGATGGGGTTACTCTCTCTCTCTCTCTCTCTCTCTCTCTCTCTCTCTCTCTCTCTCTCTTTCAAGTTGATGTCAACCTTTTTGTAGTTCAGACTTGTTTATAGGAATTATTTCCCATATCTCTCTCTCTCTCTCTCTCTCTCTCTCTCTCTCTCTCTCTCTCAAAAGTTGATGTCGACTTGTTTGTACTCAATGCTTGTTTATTGCGATGATTTCTCTCTCTCTCTCTCTCTCTCTCTCTCTCTCTCTTCTCTCTCTCACAGAGAGGGAGAGAAAAAGATTGGGTCCGAGATCGTAGTAAGAGAGTTATAGTTTAATGCTTTGATTATGGAGAGAGAGAGAGAGAGAGAGAGAGAGAGAGAGAGAGAGAGAGAGACCTTGAGAGACGAGAGAAGAGAGACCTTACAGACCTTACAGACCTTACAGTTCGTTCGGGTTGCCCCAGGTCCCTCAGTGTGAGGCACCTCTAATGTCTACCAGAGAGTTGCTAGTACATCTTCCGGTATATTTTGCATCTTCCAATCTTGGATGGTCTGGGATGCAGTTTAGATATTTGTCGAGCTTATTCTTAAACACATCTACGCTCACTCCTGATATATTCCTCAGATGAGCTGGCAACGCATTGAATAGACGCTGCATTATCGATGCTGGTGCGTAGTGGATTAATGTCCTGTGTGCTTTTCTTATTTTTCCTGGTATTGTTTTGGGCACTATTAATCTACCTCTGCTTGCTCTTTCTGATATTTTTAGTTCCATGATATTTTCTGTTATTCCTTCTATCTGTTTGTTTCCATGCCTGAATTATCATGTAGCGTTCTCTTCTCCTTTCTAGACTATATAATTTTAATGATTGTAGTCTTTCCCAGTAGTCAAGGTCCTTAACTTCTTCTATTCTAGCTATAAAGGACCTTTGTACACTCTCTATTTGTGCAATATCCTTTTGATAGTGTGGGTACCATATCATATTGCAATATTCAAGTGGACTACGAACATATGTTTTATAAAGCATAATCATGTGTTCAGCTTTTCTTGTTTTGAAGTGCCGTAACAACATTCCCATTGTGCTTTACATTTTGCCAAAAGAATTGCTATTTGATCATTGCATAACATGTTCCTATTCATCATCACACCAAGGTCTTTAACTGCTTCCTTATTTGTGATTGTCTCATTATTAGGTCCCCTATATGCATATAGCTTTCTTCTCTGTCTCCATAATTTATTGATTCAAATTTATCAGAGTTAAATACCATCCTATTTTCCTCTGCCCAATCATATACTTTGTTAAGGTCTCTTTGTAGAGCGTTCCTATCTTCATCACAAGTAATTTCTCTACTTATTCTTGTGTCATCAGCGAAACTACTCACTACCGAATCCTTAACATTACTGTCTATGTCTTCAATCATAATAACAAACAGTATTGCAGCTAACACCGTACCTTGTGGCACACCGGATATTACCTTGGTTTCATCCGATTTCTCATCGTTTGCAATAACTATCTGTTTTCTGTTGTGTAAAAATTCTTTTAACCATCTTCCTATTTTATCTACGATATTGTGTTTTCTAATTTTCTTTGCTAATATATTATGGTCTACTTTGTCAAAAGCTTTTGCAAAGTCTAGATAAACCACATCTGTTTCATTTCCGCTTTTCATATTTTTGAATATGTTCTCACGGTGGACTAACAGTTGGGTTTGTGTACTTTTTCCGGGTACGAAACCGTGTTGTCCTATATTAAACAAATTATTTTTTATTAAATGTTTCATAATATTTTTCTTCATTACCCTTTCATACACTTTCATAATATGTGATGTTAGACTCACAGGCCTATAATTACTTGCCTCAAGTCTTGATCCATTTTTGAAAGTAGGGGTGATATATGCTAATTTGTGCTCATCATAAATCTTGCCTGTATCTACACTTTGTCTTAATAATATTGCAAGTGGCTTTGCGATAGAATGAACTACTTTCTTTAACAAAATAGCAGGGATTCCATCAGGCCCTGCAGCAGCTCCATTTTTAATTTCATTAATTGCCTGCACAATATCAGCTTCATTAATTTCTATGTCAGCTAAATATTCACTATTTTCGTCCCTTACTTCTATATCATTATCTTCATTATCTATTCTAGGGGTGAATTCTCTCTTATATCGTTCTGCCAGTATGTTGCAAATTTCCTTTTTTTTCATTCGTTAATCTCCCTTCAATTCTCAGAGGGCCTATTTCTATTCTTCTTTTATTCATCTTCTTCGCATATGAGTATAATAGTTTGGGGTTTTGCTTGATATTTAATAGGGTTTTTTCTTCCAATTCCCGTTTTTCATTTTCTTTTGATTGTATAATCTTTTGTTCTGCATTTTCTATCTTACTTTTTAGTTCTATAACTTTCCATGCATTTTTTTCTTTTGCAAGACCTTTTTTCCACTTTCTGATTTTCTGGAACAAGATCCTTCTGTCTCTTGGTATGCATGATGATGTTTACTCTTCTTCTTCGGTATATATTTATCCACTATTTTCTCTAATATTTTATATAATATCTCCGTATTTACCCTTATGTCATCGCTTACGAAAATGTTATCCCAATCTTTGTTTAATTCTTCATTTATTTCTGACCATTTTATATTTTTACTGTAGAAGTTGTATTTTCCATATCCTTCCCACTTTTTCATTTCTTGCTTATCTCTGTTTTCACTTGCTTTGGAATGAACTGTTAATTCTATGACATTATGGTCTGAAATACTCGCATTATAAACTATTATTTCTTTAACATAATTCACCTCGTTCACAAATATACTAGGTCTAAAGTATCCTTTCTTGTTGGCAGGTGATTTATTTGTTGAATGTTGTATTCTAGTAGCATATCTAATAGCTTTTCGAATTGCCTCTTATCTTCTGCACTACTATTACTCCCTTTTTTATATGTATAAGTACATCCACAATCTCCTATTCGTTCTTTCCATTCTACGAAAGGAAAGTTGAAGTCACCAGATAGGAGAATAGTCCAGTCCTTGTGATTTCTACATATATCATCCAATTTTTCAATTATTAAGTCAAACTCTTTAGTATTAGGAGTCTATATATTACTATGTTCATTAATTTTTCAGATTCAAATTCTACCGCTATTAGTTCACATTCTGAGTTACTATATTTCTCATATATTTTTCCTTGTTTTTTGTCTTTCCCATATATTGCGGTTCCCCTTGATTCCTATTTTTTCTATCTGATCTATAAGTTTGGAACCCTTTTATTTGATCATCATTCCCAGTCTCTTGGGAATACCAGGTTTCACTTATATTCATTATATGTATTTTCATTTCAATTTGGGTTAGTTCTTCTAAGTACTCTATTTTTCTTTTTGAGTTACTCGTAACTAAACCCTGCGCATTCATCACTATGATGGTTTGCGTGTTTTCTCCTTCATTTAATATTGGTAGTAATAAGGATTTTCCCATGTCTCTTTCCTGTTCTGGTATGTTGTTCTTTTTTTCATTTCCAGAAATTCTGACATTAAAAAATCCAACTTTTCCATAATATTTGATCTTCCTTCATCATAATTATTCATTTTGTGTCTGAATCTGCAATTTTCTCCGTTTCTGCAATATCCTCTTGCATAATAAATACAGTTATTATCCCTTGAGTAGAATTTTGGAGCTGATGCATTGAAATTTTTTGCTGACATCTCTGCATATCTCATTGGTGGTTTGCTTTTCTCTTTTACCTGATATTCTTGATTTCTCTCTTTATTTGTTTCTTTCTTATTTTGGATTTTATTACTTGGTTGGTTATTTATTTGATTATGATTCATGGCTACAGGGTGCATATATTTGCATTTTTTGTCGAACTTAATCCTTTTCCTTCTTTTAGGTTTTTGCATATTTTTGGATGCAGATCTCTGCAATCATCCCCATATCCATCTAGGTATGCACATTTACCATATATTTCATAGTTGTGACATACCTTAGGATGTTTGTAGTAACATCTTTCTCCAAATCTGCAATTCCCTCTTTTCAAAAGGTTGCAGATTTTGTCTTTCTTGTCTATTTTTTCCTCTTTCCCGTCATTGTGTAGATCTGGGTAGAGCCTCTTCGGGATTTGCTTTTCTGTTGCCATATCGTAATTTATTTCTTCGTAGGTATGCTGCTTTATTGCCTCATATGTAGTATCAATGAGTATCTCTGCATCCATACTTTTATCTTGTTCTTTGTTTTCCTTAATTTTTTCTGTCATTTCATTTTTGTTTACTTCTCTTCCGTTTTCCGTCTTCTTCTTCTTCTTCTTCTTCTTCCTCTTCTTCTTCATCCTCAACTATTTGTACATTCAATCTTGATTTAATAACATTGTCTATCCATGATAGACATGTTGAACAAAAAATTTTTGTATCTTTTCTCATATCTTGTATTACCTCAGCACACTGTGGATGGGTCGGAATGTTGCATGCAGCACATTTTCTGATTAGGTTTTGTGGATTGACTATGCTATACCAAACCTTACACAGTTTGCATGCTTTTGGCATTCTTTTTCCTAATGCGTCAATTAGGATATTCACAAGATTCACCTTATTCATTTTCTTTGTCGGAATATGTTGGTTTATGTATATTTTCTTTATGAGTCTCTTGACCACTTGGATTTTATTTGGAACTTCTTCAATTATTTTCAAGATGTTTTCATTAGATTTGTTCCAGTTTGAAGGATTATATCCTTCTAATATATCTATGAATGCTTTTGTATCTTTTTGGTTAGGACTGTTGCTGATTTCATAGATGAGAAATGCCAGTTCCCTTCCTGCTACTTCATCGTATTGCGAATCTGCTAAACACGCTAAATTACGCCATCTCTTCCCGCAGTTGGAACTTACTGCCATCTTGTTCTGATTTACAGTATTACACTTGATAAACTAACTTAGAAGACGCTTTATCCTACTATTTTCACACTAATCTTATCACCGATAGTTCACGAACACTTCTAGATATTTCTCAAATTCTAGTCGTATGTTAAACTTGTGATATCTGTTGATTAATCTGATTTCACGCGGGAACGTCTCACCAAGCAAGATGGCTACTACAGAGAGAGAGAGAGAGAGAGAGAGAGAGAGAGAGAGAGAGAGAGAGAGATGGTTCCGTTTGACTATGTATATTTTCCCACTGTTTGATGTGGCAATTAGTTTAAATAATATTAGAAACAAATATAGCAAGTAGGACGGCATTTATTTTGCAAAGATATGGAAAGAACATAGAAAATATGGGAATATATTTGTTTTTAGAAAGCAGAAGTAACCTTGTAAAGAACTTTAAATGTTATCCTATACTAAAGTACATTGTCGATACCACTAGCGCAATAAGTTTTAGTGATCTTCAATAAACCGAATTTCTACGTATGACATATTTTTAGCTACGATTTTTTAAATATAGATATGTATTTTTTATGAAAAAGTATAAACGAGCGCCTCAGGGGCGTGATCGGTATGGTCTCGACCTGCCACCTCGGTGGTCGCGAGTTCGATTCTCGGGGATTCCGTTGAGGTGTGAGAGATGTGTATTTCTGGTGACAGAAGTTCACTCTCGACGTGGTTCTGAATTCACCTAAAGCCTTTGGTCCCGTTGCTGAATAACCGCTGGTGGTTCCATGCAACGTAAAAACACCATACAAACAAACAAAAAGTATAAACAAAGTTTATTTTTAGTCTTGTTGTCGATAAACAGATCTTGCTGCGTTGTTTCGCTGGGCAATGATTTATCGATCCTCCCTTGCAAGTTTATGGTCACTGAACAGCAACAATTGGTAATGTCTGGGAACCTCGCCTTGCCGCCTTTGCAGTTCGCCAAAGGGACATAAAAACATTCCGTTAATATGATATTGTACATGAATCTCTCTCTCTCTCTCTCTCTCTCTCTCTCTCTCTCTCTCTCTCTCTCTCACCTCCTGTAAGTGTCCTTGAAACAAGATAAAGATTTTGGATATTGTAACGTACATAAGAATCACACACACACACCCAGCTAGCCTGTCTGTGCCCTTGAAACCCGGCAAAGATTCTTGATAGTGTCACTTTAATTGTACAGCGTAGCGTGGCAGAAGAGAAAAAATAGCCATCTATTTTAGCTGGGTGCTGGATAGTTGTTAAAAATGCAGCTTGCTTTAAAGACTGGTGGAATGCAAAAGGGAGTTGGGGAATTATTGCAGAAATTTTAGGATGGAGTGAGTAATAAAAAAAGGCGGAGACTTGAATCATGCATGAATGTACGGTATGTATGTATGTATGTATGTATGTATGTATGTATGTATGTATGTATGTAATGTATGTAGTCCATTTATATGATATATATATATATATATATAAAAATAAAATAAATATATATATATAGATATGTACATTTATGTATGCATGCATACACATGTGTTTGTTTATATACATAGTTTCCCGTTGGACGAGTGGACTTCGCGCTCGGCTACCAATTTGGTGGTCCGAGTTCGATTCTCGGCTCGGCCAACGTGAAATCAGAAGAATTTATTTCTGGTGATAGAAATTCATTTCTCGAGGTAATGTGGTTCGGCTCCCACAATAAGCTGTGGGTCCCGTTGCTAGGTAACCAATGGGTTCCTAGCCACGTGAAAATATCTAATCCTTCGGGCCAGCCCTAGGAGAGCTGTTTAATCAGCTCATGGTCTGGTAAAACTAAGATATACTTAACATGTTTGTATACATACATATATACATACACATACATACAATTTGAGTGCGTATGAAATTATATTATATATATATATATATATATATATATATATATATATATATATATAGACTGGTAAAAATGTTCTGTAACAACAGAATTCCATCTAATAAAAGGAGCCCATAAAAACACCAAAATGTAGAGAGAAAAGTACTATATTTCAGAGACTGCTGTCTCTCTCTTCAGGTATATGAATGAGAAAAGTTTACAGAAAAGGTGGTATTTATACCAAGAGATTCGTCCACAAGTAAGCCAATTTAGGTCACCCCCGCTGATAATCTTCCTTTAATCTTCTTAAGCGTTGGTTGAATGAACACTGCGTCGACGATGTCCGATGTCCAATTCCCTTTTGAGATGTTCATTACCTGCTTCTCTTTTATTAAGGCCGATTCCATCATTTGACTCTTGTACCGGCAGTTGCTGCTATAAATTACACGTGACATATTCCAGTTTATTCTATGGTTATGTTCATTTATATGGTTGAAAATAGCCGAGTTCTGTTGTCCATACCTAACTGACCGTTTGTGTTGTATTAATCTCTGGGGAAGTGATTTACCTGTAAATCCGATGTAAGATTGGTCACAGTCCTGGCATGGGATCTCATATACTCCAGAGTCTTTGGGCGATGTCTTTTGTTGGACGTTAATCAGGGATTTGGCTAAGGTATTTGGGTAGGTAAATGCAAAAGGGTTGGATTTCCCAAGGGTGTGAGTTACTCTCTTAATCGTCTCCAGGTGGGGAATTTTTATTTTATTGTTGGGTGTGTCTCTGGTCTTGTCTTTAGGGGGTCGGTAGAAAATTACGTTTGCTTTTCTCTCTACATTTTGGTGTTTTATGGGCTCCTTTTATTAGAATATATATATATATTCCATACATATTATTTTGGTATATGACATATATATTTATATATATAGTTATATATTATATATATATATATATATATATATATATATATATATATATTACATATATCCTATTTATATATATATATATATATATATATATATAATATATAATATATAATATATATATATATATTCAACATATATTTTGGTAATATATATATATAGATATCTTATATATATATTATATATATATAATATAATATATATTATTATATATTTCAATACATAGATTTTGGTAGTATATATATATCTAGAATTATTAATTATCATCATACATATTATATATATATATATATATATATATAGATAGAATATATATATATTACATTCAAATAAATTATTTTGGTATATGGTACAAATATATAGATATATTAATATATATATATTAATAAAATATATATAAAATGTGTGTGTGTATTAGCTATCCATACCTCCCTCTACTAAAGAACAATTTCCACCTGAACAAGATCTCACCCTGATTACGTCATCCAAGACCTTAAAGTTTTGATGGCACGATCACCGTATCCTACCCAGTGCTAGGTAACGTAAAATCGTGATCATTAAAGCCGTAATACAACACGGATCGAGATGATGAACTTAGTTGGTAACTATAAACAAATCGACGTCATCAGAGGCCGAAAAGTGTGGCAAAGGATTCGGTGGTGGAGGGGGCTTTGGACCTTATCCAAGGCCATCCCGGCCTGGATTTTTCCCGTGGGGAGGGGAAGAGGGATTAAAATGGGGGAAGGTTGGGGGAGGAGGATTTTGGGGGTTTGGGCGGCGATGGTTAATTATTCGAAGTGAATATGATCGGCCAAGATGATAGGGATGTGTTTGCGTCAATGTTCAAACCATGCGTGGTGTCTCAGGGTGATAAGGAATTTGTTCAGGGAAGATTATAATTTGTTTAAGAGGAACATTATTATTTGTTTTTAATTAGCAGTATAATTTGTTTGAGGAACATTATTATTTA
>NC_087205.1:6893103-6910603 GCF_015104395.2 Macrobrachium nipponense | reverse complement strand
AGGGAACGTTCGCGAAGGTCGGCCAAACCAAGCTGAAAACGGCCACCTGACAACAACTACTATATTACTGCCTTCAACACCAGAATCTCTTCATTACCAGGTGGTCGTGGGTGAGCTAAACATGATGTAAAAGATCCCAGTTTTCGTTTCATATATTTATATATATTTTTCGGCCCGTTCTTTTATGAAGCTCCTGAGACGGTGCTTGTTTGTCTGTCTGTTCGTTTTTCTGTCGGTGGCGTGTTGTGCTAGGGTTCTCGTTGTTGGTGTTGTTTTGGTTGGATATTCCCTGGTGGGGAATGAACCCTTTGTACGGATTTTTTTTTTTATTGTTTTATTTTTGTGGATATCTATCGTATGTACATGCTGGTTCGTATAGTTTAGATAAGAACTTATATATCTATAGAATGAACCCATTGTACTGATTTTTAATTTTTTTTATATTTTGTGGATATACATCGTATGTACAGTGTAGTTTTGACAAGAACTTACATACATATGAACAGTATCTCTATTACCATTATAGTCATTCCAAAGATCGTTTCAGGCTACGACATGAAATTAAACCTGTCATAATATGAAACTTCTAACGTGAAACAAAATCCCATTATCTTGATATATGAAAAGAGATTAGTTACTGGTTTTATTAACCTCAGTCTCTCAGCCAGGTAAAGTAAGTCTATCAAATTTGAAAGTTTCCGTATCGTCGTCCTTCAGATGTGGTGTCGATATTCATGACGTCATACGGTACCACATTCTACCAATCAGCGTAGCGTCGCCGATCCAGGACGTACCCAGATCTGCGAATCGCAGTAGGGAGTGAATGAGACTTCCCAATGAATGAGTGAATGAGTTTAGCTATTGAGAGGTGAGGAATGAATGGAGGCAAAGAGTTTAACGAAAGCATTCGGAATTGTCTTGTCCCTCTGTGGTTAACAGTAACAGACCTGCAATGTTATTCAGTATTCTATTCTGTGGAAACGTGATTTGCGGTTCAATGTCATTTTTAAGCGTCTCCCGTACAAATGTTGGCCTGTTTTGAATAGCAAGAATAGTAAGCTCTATCCCTTAATTAGTCGCCACCTTACGGACTGATTAGACCCGTCTCGATTTTCAAAAAGAGAGTAAACGACGTCTTATAAATTAAAACCACTCTGATCGAACGCTTTGAAAGGCTTTTAAGAAAAGTGTTTGTTTCAACAGCATTGTCGCGAGCAATCAGATTTCCCTACGGACTCTCACTCCAATTTCTCTTAGCGATGTGTAGGAGCCGTTGCAAAGATTTTATGTGATTTTGCCAAAGTGGCGGAAAGAGAGAGAGAGAGAGAGAGAGAGAAGAAGAAGAAGCAGAGATATCCCGAGGCGCTGGGAGGGAGCCTTTACAGAGGCACATCCCTTCCCCTCCTCCCCCCTCTCTTACTACTACTATACTATTACTATCATCGGTGCTTTGAAGCAGTTATAAGGCACACGACATGGCAACTCCATTTTGAGATTCGAAGCTCTTTTTTCATCATTACTTTAGCGCTCGTCTTTCCGCTCCTCTTGACGTTTTAGGATTTTTTTTTTTTATTTCCTCGTTCTTCTTCTTTTCCTCTTCTTAATTATTGCTGATGGTTTTACAATTTTCCTAATTTTCTCCGCCTGTTCATTTCATTACGTTGTTTTCAGTTCTTTTATATCTCGAGAAATGTCTACGGCAGATAATTCGAATCGGCCTTTTGAATGCATCAGTTCGTAGGTAGGCTTATGAATGGCTATATAATACGTTCTTTTGTACAGGCGATTAGACAAGTAAACAATTAATCTGATGTTGGCTGTCTCCTCTTAACCTTCACTTTGAAATTTATTATTCTCACTCCTGTGCCGCCCTTTGATGCTTATTGATTAGTTCCTTATATTTAATTTTTATGGTCAGACGACGTTATATATTTGCGTATTCCTGTGTTTACGAAGCCTATGATGTGGAAACCCTTTGCAGTTTCTTAACTGACCTGAGTTACGATGACAGCTGTAACCACTGAATTAGTGACCTTTTCCTAGGCATTTCGGTAAACATACCTTTTTCTCATGATACCACTGATTTTCTGGGTATTTCTACCTCTTCTTGACCCATGTTCTGGTAACTATTCGTTCTTGACCCATGTTCTGGTAACTATTCGCTACTATCCCTCTATTTTTTCATAAACTCTGTTTATTCAATGTATCGTGTTTTGAAACGCAGAAGTATTTAAGAATCAGTAGAAAATATAACCTAGCAGAAACTTTCGGGGAGAAATGCCACTTAAAATTATCCATAGAGTGAGTAGTTAGTTAGTTATTTTATTGACAAAACATACAAGTATTAGTGCAGATTTACCCAAAATGAGACATAATACAAAATATACAAAGTAGACAGTAATATCTTTTGTTCTTGCAAAGAGAAAATACAACATCAATGAGAAATAAGGATATAAGACAAATGCGATGCGATACTACCCCAATACCATACCTCTTGTATTTTTATACATTTTTATCTGTTTATCTATTTAATAATTTATTTTTTTAATAATAGATCTCTTCTTTCTGTATTTCCCTTTACCTCCTCGTACTTCTTCCGAATTAACATCATATTCATATTCCGTGTAAATAGTTTCATCTACTAAATATAATGATAATAATAATAATATACTGGAAGGAGACCCTCTTTCAAACAGGTTTTATTAAACGATATTAGTGCGTCAGCACACAAGTTACAAGTTACAGCTGATGCAGATATATCTTTCAATAATAATAACAATAGGAATGTAACAATAATAATCTATTAACCGAGTCTGTAATGTTATAGCACAAGACTAAGTTAAAAATATAACCTAGGAATACCTAGGTAGCCTGGAAGAAAGGCCATTTTACCAAAGGAGAGAGTACAATAGATGCTTCGAGCCAGAGAAGAATGTAACGTCATATTACGAGCACCATAATAAGAATTATTTCTTTATCTTGAAAATGTCTGGAAATATGTGATCCAGCAATGCCGTCAAGATGAGAAATACAAGAGGTATCTGTTAGGGAAAAATGAGATTAAGGCGACATGCAGACGGAAATTAAGCCGTTAAATCAGCGTTGACACAGAGAGAGAGAAAAAAAAGAAAGGAAATCCAACAGGATTTCAAAAGGCATAATGGAGAAAATTCAAAATAACTGGTATCTGTCAACTGGTATTTGTAATTGAGGAGAACAACTTCGGCCTTCACTTCTCTTAATTGCAGTAGCGCATTCCTGAAGGAAGTGTTAAAAAAGAGAGAGAGAGAGAGAGAGAGAGAGAGAGAGAGAGAGAGAGAGAGAGAGAGAGAGAGAGAGAGAGAGAGAGAATTGAACGAGGCGTCATGGCACATTAAGGAGCCATATCTCGTGAGAGCCTCACCCTAATGTGACGTTATTGGTAGAAGTTGTCACAGAATCAAAGTAGGTTTCGTTTTGGATCAACTACCATCTTTACTTTCTCGTCCTCGTAGCACACGTGAGGCTCCACGATCTCGCACATTTACTTTGCAGTTTACAAGCCCAGTGGTCGGCCGGTTTGAGCCATGATGAATGATTGACATTGAATTTAATCAGAATGATTCAATTTGTCTTCTATCTAAATAAATCTAAAATAAAGACAACCACGGAATAATGGGAAATCGCCATTCTCATGATCACTTGCTGAAGTCATATAGTCCCGAACGCATGGAATACCGTTGTGAATGCCAGCTGTCAGTGGCCTCTTGCCCTTTATTCTGCCGACGGATTAAAATAATAAATAAAATAAAAATGCGCAGTGAATATTAATAATTTTAATACTATTTCATAGAAGGGTTTGTCACGCTGTGGTTAACCTTTCGTATATTGAGAGATTGGAAGTTCCATTAGTATGAAGAAAAAGAAAATAGAATTTTTCGAAAATGTTAACGGAATTTAAATGAATTAACTGGGATATGATGAGCGAGGAGTCTCTCTCTCTCTCTCTCTTTCGGAGTATATATATATGTATGTATATATATATATATATATATATATATACATATATATAGATAGATAGATAGATAGATAGATAGATAGATAGATAGATAGATAGATAGATAGATAGATAGATAGATAACTGTCTCCTAATTATTTAGTTCTTCCCCTTGTCTCCTCTCTCTCTCTCTCTCTCTCTCTCTCTCTCTCTCTCTCTCTCTCTCGGAGTATATATATATATATGTGTGTGTATATATAGATAGATAGATAGATAGATAAATAGATAACTATCTTTCCTAACTATTTAGTTCTTCCCCTTGTCTCCTCCCTCTCTCTCTCTCTCTCTTTTTCCCTCAATAAGTCCATATTTATTCGGCTGTTTTTCTCTTTGGTAGGATTGACATTATCATTAATTAGTGAGTTACCGAAATGAAAAGCCCTAGATGTTTCTCCAAAAAGATCTACCTACACTCAAGTATCTTATACCCTGGTATGGGACCAGTATGAGAGTATAAAGTCATTACAAATCGAAATCTGTCGAATACACATGTTGAAGTCAGGGTAATCGTTTTCAGACTAAAAGTTTATCGGTGTTATATCTTTATTATCTGAAATTTACTGCCATGTGATTCATCGTGGGCTTTCACTGTCTAGTCATACATCTCCAGATAGTTCGTTAACACGTTCAAGTTGCTCTTGTGATTTCATTAAGATAACTGACAAAAGTTCTACGCTTCGGATTGTTATCATCCTTTTTGACTTACTGGTTTTCCATCTTCGTGTGTGTTGTGTGTTCGTTCATCGTGTCCTTCACGTGTATTTTTTGGGGGTGGGGGGGGGGGGGGGTGTGTAAAGTCCACAGAAAACAGAGGTAAGCCCACACAGCTGCGTCGAACTCCTCTGGAGACCTCACGCCGATTCATTTTCTGAAGTCTCGAGATCGAGACTTTCTCCATAAATCACACTTTTCCTGGGATTCTTTGAAGGCAATGCTCTCTCTCTCTCTCTCTCTCTCTCTCTCTCTCTCTCTCTCTCTCTCTGTCACTGCCACTCTCAATGGCACATTATTGTAAAAGTTTGGAGATTTTTCCCGTAACAAATGTGTGACAGAGGCAAGAAGGTCTTATTTTATCGAGGAGGAAGTGACGCCGGTTCCTTCCTTGTGATGAACGTTTGCTGGCCCCTTGCTTGTCGGTTTTGCTATTGGCTTTTTAAGTGGGGAAGCTGACTCCCCCCTCCCCCCCTTTTATTATTATTATTAAGGAAATTTGAGGTTGAGAGGTTAGATCATTTTTGTGTCGTCATCTCCTCTTATGTATTTTTTTCCCTAGGCTCTCGTGTAGCTTTTGTAATAAAACGTTACAATTAGCCGTGTAAGGAAATGTTATAAGTACACTTAAGCTTGACACAACTAAGAAACACCATTTATGGCATGATTAAAACTTTGTGACATTATTAGTAACACGCTCAGTTAAGTAACTTTATTTTAGATTTTTAATCATTCCTTAAAATAGTTACATGTTGCTAGCTGATTAACAAGGAATGGATTTATTGAGAGTTATTGGAGTAAACAGTAACTGGTGATAGTTTACTTCGGGAAGTCGTTTGTCCCTTTCAAGAAACGCTAAAAGAAGATTTCTTTCCGAAGTCTGAGGTCTTTGAGGAAAACGTCAGTGACAAACATCAGAGGGCGTATTATACCTTTGCCTCCTCTGAAAGGCAGCAATAGGATCTGCCGTCGCTGGGGAGTTGTTTTCTCTGTCCAGAAAGACAGAAGTGGAGTTTGAATCTTTTCTAAGTCTGTACGGCAGCATATCCTTCGAGAGAGCTCTTTTTTTTTTTTTTTTTTTTTTTTTCTTTTATCAAATTTAAAGTCGCAAGGTCTGTTTTTGATAGATTTTTTAAAGAAATAATTTGGGGCCCCTAAATCTTTAGGCTTGAAATTTTTCTTGTAAGAAAATTGTTCTGATGGCTGTTTATTTGTCATTTGCCCATTTCATGCTTGTACCAGTCTCTGGCACCACTCTTGATTTTTGTGCTTATTACCCAGTACCCAGAGTCATTGCACCTGTATTCTGTTTTTTTTCCATCTGTCCACCCACCTGTGGTGTTTGTGTATGGTAACACTGCGTTTCGGCCTTTAGATTGTTACGCTATGTGTAAGTTTTAGGTAAATAAAAGGATATCTGGGTGTACATTTGCAACTGAAAAGTGTTTTAATAATTTACTGTATGCGAATTACACCGTTAATATTCGAAATAGGATATTATTATAATCGTTGAATGTAAGCTGAATGTAACTACCTAAAGCCCGGGATGCAGTGTTACCATACAAAAACACCACAGGTGGGTGGACAGATGGAAAAAAACCGAGTATAGTGTTTTGTATCACTGCATATAAAGCGTAAAATCATAGTTACCTTAATACTGAAAATCATTATATGCGGTGACCATAATCTTACAGAAGAGTACCAGCATCTTTTGTCATTGTAAACAAAAGTCACTGAGCAAACCCCAGAACCATATTATATATTCAGCTTTTAACTACATCGCTAGTCTTGTGTACGAAATTAATCAGAATTATCCGATAGCGTTTCCCCCCATTGAGGCCGAAACACTTAGAGCAACCTATCAGTAATTTTCTGCGTTGATTAAGATGTATGAGCCCATATACTCTTTCTTTTCGTTTCTTTTCGAGCCGAGGTTACATATCTGCAGCCGATATCACAGGAAAAAAACTCATTTTGATTGGCGGATATTTACCGTCAGTATTAAAAAGAAAAACTAAATATAGTTCATTTTGCTGTAATAAAGGTTTAACTCTCATAAGAAAATTTAATCATCTGTAAACTCTCTACAGATGGAGCCCTCACTTTTTATATGCATGGTAGATAGAATAGTTTCCCCTTAATAAAAATCTGTACTCTAGTTGGGATTATTTTTATTTTGTCTCAAATATTGTCATCTAGTATATAAGTATTTTTACATGTATTAATAACGTACTCTTGTATAGGTTTTAGTTATTGTATCATAGTATGAGTTTGTGTATTTTGTTCGGGATACATTGAGAAATTCAATGTTCATTTTCATGAACGCGCCAATTAATTCCTGACATTTATTTCTTATTTTTTAGAAGTATGTTAATCGGATTGCAAAGCTTTGGAGGAGCCATTTTTAAATCTTACCCATGCTTTAATCAGCTTTCGTCATGCAAAGAGATTACAGGATCAAATTTTGTATTTCTAAAAATAAATATCCTGGTGAGATATTTTGACATTTCTGCTTTCTGAAACAGTAAATCTCTGGTCTGTCAGATCCTCTCTCTCTCTCTCTCTCTCTCTCTCTCTCTCTCTCTCTCTCTCTCTCTCTCTCTCTCTCTCTGTGAGCAATTACAATGCCCCGCGGTATGTGTTGGCATGAACGTGTGAACCAGTGATATGAGCTCAGGGATTTATGCGAATGTATATCTGGCTCATTGTATTGTGTCTGCAAACATCTAGCTCAACCTGATAAGCATACATTTTGAGGAGATGATGCTCCGGTTTCTCGTCAGCGTTGCTGTTCGTCATTCTGTAAATGGAATTGTTACAGTGGAAATTTGATGATTTCGTTGGACTGTGTTGTCTGCCTGGTTCATAATATTATAGCTTGCCCTTTTCCGCGAGAATTATAATAATAGCCATTGAAGTGATAGTAAAAGTGGAATGTGTTTTTATGTGTGTTCATATCTTTATTATTATTATTATTATTATTATTATTATTATTATTATTATTATTATTATTATTATTATTATTATTATGCCAGAATCATCATACTATAATGGGTGTAATGTCTGTCTGTCTGTCTGTCATTCAATCACGGCCAAACGGCTGGTCAGATGGGCATGAAACTTGGCAGGGTTATGGTGGGGACCCCTAAGATGGTTTGTAATGGGGTTTCATCCAATCTACCCCCGTCCTTTGTAGGGGGTGGGGTTGAGAAGGGATTCCCTGAAACGGAGCTGTTTCTGGCCGTGAAACGAGGCTGGTTATTCCCGTAGACTTAGTTACTTTATGATTTTGCATACATAATTTCTGTACAACTTCCCCGGAGAAAGTCGCGAATATTTCAGCTCGGACACAATAGAAGATGAAAATTATCATCAATATCCGCAAGATTTTTTGAATAACTTAAATCCATCGGGACTGCCAGTGCACAAAATAACGTTGAAGAAGTACTGCCCGGTAATGTTGCTTCGGAATTTCGATCCTGCCAATGGACATAATAAAAGGGAAACTGACAAGTTCCTACTTTCTACTCTTTTTTTGGAAGACACAGGATCATAAGAGCATTTATCAGTAGCCATAACGCACTGACATACAAGTTGCGTCTTTGCAGTAACATAATGAAAAGAAAGATACTTTATTATTCGTATCACCGTGCAAAGCAATTGACAAAGAAACGAACCAATCAAGATCCCTGTTCCGTTAAATGACAGTCACCGACAAGCGAGAGAGAGAGAGAGAGAGAGAGAGAGAGAGAGAGAGAGAGAGAGAGAGAGAGAGAGAGAGAGCCATTTAACGACATTAATGCACTACAATTTTATAATTTTATCTTGCTATCGAAAAATGAGAGAGAGAGAAAGAGAGAGGAGATAATTTGTGATTTGAGAGCTAAGAAATTTGATAATCCCATCACCGTCTTCGTTACCTTACTTACATTGAGAGAGAGAGAGAGAGAGAGAGAGAGAGAGAGAGAGAGAGAGAGAGAGAGACACTATTCGTGCAATCGCCCTTATTTTAATATTGCTGAACAAATAGTACATATAACTTTTTCACTTCTGCACCCGTATTTTATCACCCATCGTGGATGGGTAAGTTTGCTAGTTTTTATAATGGCCATTGATGTAATACTAAAAGTGGAATGTGTTTTTGTGTGGGTTCGTATCTTATTTGTGAGTATTATTATTATTATTATTATTATTATTATTATTATTTTATTATTATTATTATTATTATTATTCAGAAAATGGGCTCTATTCATATGGCACAAGCCCAAAAGGTATAATTGACTGGTTCCTTGTAATAATAATAATAATAATAATAATAATAATAATAATAATAATAGCTATCTATATAACGTTCTTTTTAAGGTAGTTTGAACATAAAAGGGTCTTCTTTCAAGATGATGTTAATATAATAATAATAATAATATAATAATAATAATAATAATAATAATAATAATAATAATAATAATAATAATAAAGAGAGAGCCACATGAGGTTCGTTCGTCTCCTCTTGGGCAGCAACGTAGTCTTTTCAGGGAAACTTGACACATCTCTCTTTATAATTGTTTTTTTCGGGGAACGCCCCGTTTACTTACCTGTCAACACCATTGGAGTTGTTCACGAAAAATATCACTGGCGCGTGGTGAAATTTTGTCGTGGAGAGAGAGAAGAGAGAGAGAGAGACGTAGAGAGAGAGAGAGAGAGAGAGAGAGAGAGAGAGCCTTGACTTGCATGGTAGCGTATAGTGATATATATATATATATATATATATATATATATATATATATATATATGTATGTATATATATGTATATATATATATATATATTATATATATATATATATATATATATATATATATATATATATATATATTCGGTCTACACGACCCTTTACTTGAGGCACAACTGATCATAACAGAGCAAAAAGCAAAATGTAGTACAAGGAGGCTTAGTATCCAAACTGACATTACAGGATTAGCACAAGGTCCTCATTCATTCTACAAAAAAAAAAAAAAAAAAAAAAAAAAAAAAAAAACTGTGAGCTTGATTGAGAGATTTTTAAAGCAGCCACCCACACGTGGTCAACAGATGGTTTTAGTCAGAAAACAATAAATTTTGAAAAATAAGGAGGCATATTACGACTTGGTAAAATCCCTAGAATTAGATTATATATATTTCATGATCAAGTTATTCATATATAATCGTGTGCATGTTTGCATATATATATATATATATATAATATATATATATATATATATACTATATATACACACATATATTTGTATGTAGTATGATAAGATCGGGCCTTCTCCCTATTCGTTAGAGATAATCCCCCCCCCCCCTACCTTCCCCTTTTATCTGTAACCCATTAACCCCCATGCACATACCTCTTCCCCTACACCTATCCCATTCATGCTTTCCTTTCATGTTCCATTATATAACCCTGTCCGACCTCAAACCCCATCACACGAGTTATGATTTTCATTGGTATAGGTGAATTTATTTTTGTTTATTTATTTATTTTTTTTCCATCGATGGTGAAATTAATGCGCATATACAAAGCGACTAAAGCCTGTTAGAGAGAGAGAGAAAGAGAGAGAAAGAGAATACGATATGAATTGGAGATGCAATTCAAAATAAATATATTCGTTCCGAATTATTCATTGTCCAGTTTTGTTTTGTTTATTTTATACGTAGATATGTATATATATATATATTCGTCGGAGTTTGGAAATGTTACTTCAACCAGTAATTGTATTTTTTGCATATATCAGTGAAATATATTTTCTTTCCGTTTAGTTGCACATTTTATTTACCGCTTTGATATTTTGTTTATTAGGAGTTTTTAATTTTAAACATTTCCACCATGTAAGGTTAGTTTTGTTTGGATTGTGTTCACTCATTAATTTTGAGTTCAAATAGTGTGATTTCATGCTTCACTGTGTCTCGCCATTTCAGCTGTGATGGTAAATTTCTGCGTAAAATGTTTTCTCGAATGAATTATATTTGACATCTGTTATCTTGTATTTTATTTTTGGTTTGCGATAGAATATTCTAGTCCGTAACTCTTTCATTTTTATGTTTTCGTTTTCCGTATATTACTAAGTGGATTATGTTCTTAGGGACTGGGTAAAGTGTTGACTAGATTATTTACCGTTTTTTTTTCGTACATATTTTCATTTTTCATTAATTATCGACCAAAAATAAGAAACCTTCTTCGTTATTCCTTCGAATGAGGCGTTCTTCCGGTAAAGGGGCCTACAAAAAAAATGAAAGGTGTGTTTTCTTTCGATTTTTTTTCATATCTTTCAATATTTCGTGTTATACAAAATTCGGAGTAGAATTTGCGATTTTCATTCAGGAATTTGGGAAGATTTTCCTCGTATAAATAAGATAAAGAATAGGGTTTCGAAATGGTGAGTTGGGTATTCTGATTGTCAAAGTATTCCTATGACCAGGTATAAAACATATGTAAAATTCGTGACGTATCTTCAGTGACGTGCAAACTTTTTCACATGTATAAATATGTTTCTGTGCGAATTTTATTGACTGTTCCTCATAGATTATATATTTCGATGACAGATGTTGTTATGTTTTAATCCATAATATTTTAATGTGTCAGTCACGGAAAACGTTTGTATCTTATCTGTAATAGATTATTTTTGGAGTATTTTTTTTTATTCAATATTATTATATCACTGCATCAATCACAGTTTGTTCCAACACTTTAATCTGAAAAATCGTTGTCATGTGTATTTTATAATATACAACCTTCGTAGTGTTTTCTCTGCTGACAAGGGCTAAGGAGTAAAAGTCTGTTTTTGACATTTTCACCAAATTAAAAGATGAAATACTAAATATTTAATCTGTTGCTAATTCTAAAGACTAAATATTATTTTTTATGATAATAAATATTATATGTTATCCTTCATTCCCAGAGATACATATTAATTTTCAATAGTACTAAATATTTGATCTATTCTTAATCCCAAAGACTAAATGTTAAATTTTTAATGAAACTCGGATGCTCGCTCACCCTTTGTCCGTATTGAGTAAAAAAAAAAAATAAACTACCCCGTTTTCAGGTGAACAAGAACAGCAGAATGAAGTGGGCGCTTCATTGACCCCAAATTGGACTTCAGCGTACGTAATTCCGTTAGTAGGAAATAAGGAAAATAATGTTTTCCGAAAACGGAATAAAAAAGATATAGAATAAAAAAAAATCTCGCGGAAAATAATGCCAGAAATTTTCACTCTTACAAAATATTTTCAAGAATTCTGTCCGGCGCAGAGTGCTGAAAATAAATTTGTCTTTATAACAAATAGGGAGAAGATTTTTTTTATGGAAAATAATGAGAGTAGTTTCATCCTTAGGGAAATGGTATATATATATATATATATATATATATATAATATATATATATATATATATATATACATTTTTATATATATATAATATATAATAATTTTGTCTCTTAGTAGATACGAAAAACATTTTATTGAAAATAGTGAAAGTAGTTTTATCCTCAAAGAAATGATGTAATATATATATATATATATATATATATATATATATATATATATAATATATATATATATATATATATATATATATATATATATATATATATATATATATATATATATATATATATTAGTAGAAAATACCGAAAATAGTTTGATATCACGGAAAATACGAAAATACTTCAGCTTTATCCCATTAAACGCAAATATTTTGACTATTAAAAATAAAAATGTCTCTCCCCATGATTAGAAAAAATCGCCATAATTAGAAAAAAAGTCGCCATAATTAGAAAAAAAAACTATTGTTGATAGGTAACAATATTCCCCGACCAACTGCAAAGAAAGACACAAAACGAGCGCTATACAAAAAAAAAAATGAAATGGAAAGTCTTTATCCAGTGGAAACCTTTTGTTTTATTTAATTTCTTCACTTCCTCGGCCACCACCTGACGCCGCATGATAGTGAATTATGAAAGGAAAGTCATTTACTGCTGTTCATTATAAGCCGAATTTAATTATTTCCTTGCAACCACCAGAGCATACGCGAGCCTTAAAAGGGAACATAATGCAGTGGGATTAATGGGTATACTCTGTGAAAAAAAGGGAACGGTGTCATTATTTAAAAGGCAATAATGGGTACTCAGCAACAAAGGAAATGAGTTTTGGAATGATATGTAATTGCTACAGAAAAGGAATAATGGTTACATGGATAGTGAAAGGAAACTTGATCACGTCATGAAAAGCGGATGATGCTTGCTAACTCTATGGACGGGAAGGTATCAACCCTATTATGCGGTAATAATGGATTTTCACTCCATAAAAGGGAATATCTTCCTTAAAAAAGGGAACACATTTACCCAACAAAAGGGGATTTTCTTTAGCCCACAGAAGAGTACGTAGAGAACGGCGCTAGTATGAATATGCTAGAATATATGAAAAGGAAACTATAGTATGTGTACTCCATAGAAGGGATATTATCTTTGTTAAGGAATACACTCTTTAAAGTTCCATTATAAAAGGGGAGATTTTTATTCATATAGAAGGGAATGTATTTTATGAAAAATGATAATGGGTATTCGCTCCAATAAAGTTGGTATAGATGGTTCAACATTATTTCGAATTATTTAGCACCGTTTTTCGAACGCTTCCCTCCTTTTTATGATGAATTTACGAAGTTTAGCTTGGGATAATAATAGCAAGCTTGTACGCAAAGGCTGACTTTTCTATTTTCATTCCCAAGGTTTTTTTTTCTCTTGCTTGGTGTTTTTTGTATTTTATCTACAGTTCATTACAATTTTTATTAAATAAATTTTTAACAGTTCTTTTATCAGTTGTTATAAAAGTATATAAATTTATATTTGTTTACTCGTCGTTCTCCACATATTTTTTTGTTGTTGGCTAGATTTCATCGTTTTATTTTTCTCAATTCTTTTAGATTTTTTCATTGTTTGTGGTTTATTTCTGCTTTTCGGGGCGAGACCTGTTCACCCAGCTTCGGTTTTAAGGTTTGTTTTTAAAAGCGTTGTCACACCTCGGCTGTTGTGTATTCGCTGGCGGAAGTATTTTCGTCCCTTTTATTTTTCATTTTTACGGTAATTTTGGTCTTTCACGCAATAACGAGAACCATTTTGGCATTTGGTTGGTTATATATTTTTTTAGCACTGTTTATTTGCCATTGTGTTGTGTTCCTTTGGGAGCTGAGAATTTCCTCGAAGCGAACTTCCGTGGAAACTTCTTGTTTATATTCGTATGTGAGGTGTTGACGTTTGCACCCTGAATTTGCTTAAAATCATTGAATTTGCTTAAAATCTTTGTCCAGGTTGTACGTTCCATTAACTGCAGATGATTTCCTCTTGAATTTTGCTCTTTCTGTTCACGTAAGTTAAATTCCATTGTGTCTGCAGTAATGTACAGCATTTTTAGTGCCGTTTCTCTCTTGTTTCAAAATATGAATTTTGCCGCATTCCGCCTTTGTATCAAGATTACTGGTATTTGTACATGCTTATATGTCATTTAGAACTGTAGTATTTGATCTAATGATTATTACGAAACCTCATATAACCAAATCAAAATAGAAAGGTGTAATGTAATTAATAGTTAGGATTAACATTAAGCAATGTACTGCCGAGATCTTTGTTTAAGCAATGTACTGCCGAGATCTTTGTTTACATAAAATGAGATCAAAACAAAGAAACCTTCTGTCATTTCCGTGTCAGAATCAGAAGCACGCTACCGTTCAAACTCTTTGTTAACTATACGTCCAAATAACTTGAAGTTAACGAATAGAGAAAGCCCTCGGAAGATCCGCGAAATATGTTATCGAGATTCGAGGGAGGGACCTGGAATCACTTTATCAGAGGGGAAATTGAGGGGTGATTGCAAGCGAGGATGTGCAAATGAAATTTAACGCCCTCTGTAAGTGGTTGTCAGGGTCCAATTAACCCGTTTTATCGAGAGGTCCCCATTTAGGAATGAAGAACATTATGAATAAAAGGTATATATCGTCGTCGCGTCTCACTTAGACCCATATGCTCACCTATAATTAGATATATATATATATATATATATATATATATATATATATATATATATATATAGAGTATCTAATCTTCTTTCTGTGCGTACGTGATCTCACAAAGATTCCATTCGCGCGTATATCGCGTTTAATTTATTGAGAAATACCAAGCAGCGTATCAAAAGGTCGAGAGCGCGCCATTGTTAAATTAAAACAGGGCAATGTTGAGACTGTGGACGCAGGAAAGTATAATGGAGAGAGAGAGAGAGAGAGAGAGATCATATTCAGTAAGTTCATTTTGGTTTATGAAAACATATTTATGGAGAGAGAGAGAGAGAGGAGAGAGAGAGAGACTTATCACCGTTTTGATTTAGATGAGAGAGAGAAAAGTAGAGGAGTCTTTGTTTCACTTTCGGTAGAGACGTTGGGCTTTCCTCACTTCTTGTCAAAGACAATAGTAACAGTCCTGGCGTATGAGAGAGAGAGAGAGAGAGAGAGAGAGAGAGAGAGAGAGAGAGAGAGCCTAGAGCGAGTAGTTAGTGAGGCTGAACTTAAAGGATCTCTAATGAAGCTGCGAAATAGATGCTGCTGACTAAGACGGATGGATGAGAGACTAGTATTGTCATGGGTCTTCGGTCGAGGAGGCTTCAGGTGGTCGGTCGTGTGGGAGGAAGGCGATAAGAGGAAGAAGAAGAAGAAGAAAAAGAGAAGGAGGGAGAGAGAGAGAGAGAGAGAGAGCGCATGAGAGAGAGACGAAGGTTGTAAGAACAGCGGGAGAAGAGATGGAAGAGCATTATTTTTCATAAAAGGGTGATTAGGATGGAAGAGAGAGAGAGAGAGAGAGAGTATAAGGAGAAGCAGCTGCAAGGAGGAGGAAAGGCGAGAGAAGAGGTTGAGGAGGAAATTATATCTTAGGAGGGTGGTATGGAGAGAGAGAGAGAGAACAAGAAGAAGAAGAAGAAGAAGAAGAAGCAGCAGCAGCAGCAGCAGCAGCAGCAAGGTAGCAGGAACGACGGGAGAAGAGGTAGAGGAGAACTTATTTCATAGAGGGGTTGTAAGGAGGAAAAGAGGAGGTAGAAAGTTTGGTAAGAAGGAATGAAGGAAGAGGAATGAGGAACATGAGACAAATTAGGGAAGTAGCAGAACTATGGTAAGATGGGGGTGAGCGAGGGGGAGAGCTGGTAGGGGGATTGATAAGGGAGTTGAGGTGGAGAACAAAATGAAGTGCTATGAAGAATTGTAAGATAAACTTAAGGAGATGGAAGAGGAGAAATGGAGGGAGTTTGGAAGATTAATGTGAAGGGGAGGGGGATGGAAAGGAATAAGAAAGAATAGAAAGAGAAGAAGGATGTCAGGTTGAAGAGGAAGAGTGGAATTGAAAGAAAAGAGATGAGACGAAAATAACAAGGAAGAGGATTTGATTTACAAAGAGATTATTATTACATCACTTTAAGAGAATCAGTTATTATTAAAAGACTCAAACTGTGTTTCTAGGAAACCTAAAGGCCATGGAGGGTGGGCAATTCAAGTATTATTATTATTATTATTATTATTATTATTATCCCTTTGTCAACTTCATTCACCTCAAGAAAGATAACACAGGTTGTAGAATTTCTTGGGAAGCCAACATTTGAAATTAATTTTAGATAATGCTTTGTACTGTATATTTCAGAATGTAATAATTATATTAGACAATCTTAAAGTTTATCGTTTCGAGTAATTCATCGTTGCTATATTTTGAGGCGTTTCTGATTCAGAGCAGTTTGTTTTTAATTTATTGGTTAGAAGTATTTGTAGTTTGTCATTCCCTGTGCTAGAAATATTAAGAACGTATGATAGAATTCTAGGTTTTGTTAGAAATCATTGCGAAAGATACTTCTGAATTCTTATTGCCTGTGCTAGTAATACCTCATATTTTTCATTTACACTTGTAGAGCGCCTCAGTTGGCCGCGAGTTCGATTCTCAGGCATTCCACTGAGATGTGAGATATGTGTATTTCTGGTGATAAAGTTTACTCTCGACGTGATTCCGAAGTCACTTCAAGCCGCTGGTCCCGTTGCTGAATAACCGCTGGTTCCATACAACGTAAAAACACCATACAAACAAACAAACATTTCCACTCGTATATGTACTCGTCGGGATAGAGGTAGGGCCATCTGTCAACATGCTCTCTCTCTCTCTCTCTCTCTCTCTCTCTCTCTCTCTCTCTCTCTCTCTCTCTCTCTCAGCCCCCAGGATCCATCCTGCATTATTTCCCAGGTGAGCCAACGCCCAGCTGTTTAGCCTGCGAGCTGGAGAGGAAGGAGCCAGATTAAATACATCATCTTCTTCCTCTTCGCTTTTTCGCAGAACCGAGGCCTGATATTTTTGGGGCGGATGTTGCTAAAAGTAGTGACGGAAATCATGAAGATTTTGGTATTTGTCTCAATGGTTTGTCTGCTAGAAAGAATGTGATCAATTTTTTATTCATGGTTGTTGAGAGCTATGATGAATATTGTGTTATTGTTGTTTGGAATTGAGCAAATTTGATCAACGTGTGAATGATAGTGATTAATTCTATTGATTTCTGCCACCTTTTAGAGGGACTGGGCAGAAATGATAAAAGCAGTACTAACCGGAACGGAAATGATGATGATACTGATCATTAGCCATTTATTTGTCATTCTCTCTCAGCCTATAAAATTCCATCGTGTTGAAGAATGCATTTCACGTTGA
>NC_087205.1:6880603-6883103 GCF_015104395.2 Macrobrachium nipponense | reverse complement strand
CCTCCTAATACTAAAGAGTTTGACTTAATAATTGAAAAATTGGATGATATATGTAGAAATCACAAGGACTGGACTATTCTCCTATCTGGTGACTTCAACTTTCCTTTCGTAGAATGGAAAGAACGAATAGGAGATTGTGGTTGTACTTATACATTATAAAAAAGAGAGTAATAGTAGTGCAGAAGATAAGAGGCAATTTGAAAAGCTATTAGATATGCTACTAGAATACAACATTCAACAAATAAATCACCTGCCAACAAGAAAGGAAAATACTTTAGACCTAGTATTTGTGAACGAGATGAATTATGTTAAAGAAATAATAGTTTATAATGCGAGTATTTTCAGACCATAATGTCATAGAATTGAACAGTTCATTCCAAAGCAAGTGAAAATAGAGATAAGCAAGAAATGAAAAAGTGGGAAGGATATGGAAAATACAACTTCTACAGTAAAAATATAAAATGGTCAGAAATTAATGAAGAATTAAACAAAGATTGGGATAACATTTTCGTAAGTGATGACATAAGGGTAAATACGGAGATATTATATAAAATATTGGAGATAATAGTGGAAAAATATATACCGAAGAAGAAAAGTAACATCATTCATGCATACCAAGAGACAGAAGAATCTTGTTCCAGAAAATCAGAAAGTGGAAAAAAGGTCTTGCAAAAGAAAAAAATGCATGGAAAGTTATAGAACTAAAAAGTAAGATAGAAAATGCAGAAAAAAAGATTATACAATCAAAAGAAAATGAAAAACGGGACTTGGAAGAAAAAACCCTATTAAATATCAAGCAAAACCCCAAACTATTATACTCATATGCGAAGAAGATGAATAAAAGAAGATAAAAATAAAATAGGCCCTCTGAGAATTGAAGGAGATTAACCGAATGAAAAAAAGGAAATTTGCAACATACTGGCAGAACGATATAAGAGAGATTCACCCTAGAATAGATATTGAGATAATGATATAGAAGTAAGGGATGAAAATAGTGAATATTTAGCTGACATAGATATTAATGAAGCTGATATTGTGCAGGCTATTAATGAAATTAAAAATGGAGCTGCTGCAGGGCCTGATGGAATTCCTGCTATTTTGTTAAAGAAAGTAGTTCATTCTATCGCAAAGCCACTTGCAATATTATTAAGACAAAGTGTAGATACAGGCAAGATATATGATGAGCACAAATTAGCGTATATTACCCCTACTTTCAAAAGTGGATCAAGACTAGAGGCAAGTAATTATAGGCCTGTGAGTCTAACATCACATATAATGAAGTGTATGAAAGGGTAATGAAGAAAAATATTATGAAACATTTAATAAAAAATAATTTGTTTAATAAAGGACAACATGGTTTCGTACCCGGAAAAAGTACACAAACCCAACTGTTAGTCCACCGTGAAAACATATTCAAAAATATGAAAAGCGGAAATGAAACAGATGTGGTTTATTTAGACTTTGCAAAAGCTTTTGATAAAGTAGACCATAATATATTAGCGAAGAAAATTAGAAAACACAATATCGTGGATAAAGTAGGAAGATGGTTAAAAGAATTTTTACACAACAGAAAACAGATAGTTATTGCAAACGACGAGAAATCGGATGAAGCCAAGGTAATATCCGGTGTGCCGCAAGGTACGGTATTAGCTGCAATACTGTTTGTTATTATGATTGAAGACATAGACAATAATGTTAAGGATTCGGTAGTGAGTAGTTTCGCAGATGACACAAGAATAAGTAGAGAAATTACTTGTGATGAAGATAGAAAACGCTCTACAAAGAGACCTTAACAAAGTATATGATTGGGCAGAGGTAAATAGGATGGTATTTAACTCTGATAAATTTGAATCAATAAATTATGGAGACAGAGAAAGAAAGCTATATGCATATAAGGGACCTAATAATGAGACCATCACAAATAAGGAAGCAGTTAAAGACCTTGGTGTGATGATGAATAGGAACATGTTATGCAATGATCAAATAGCAACTCTGTTGGCAAAATGTAAAGCAAAAATGGGAATGTTGTTACGGCACTTCAAAACAAGAAAAGCTGAACACATGATTATGCTTTATAAAACATATGTTCGTAGTCCACTTGAATATTGCAATATGATATGGTACCCACACTATCAAAAGGATATTGCACAAATAGAGAGTGTACAAAGGTCCTTTACAGCTAGAATAGAAGAAGTTAAGGACCTAGACTACTGGGAAAGACTACAATTTCTTAAATTATATCTGGGAAAGGAGAAAAAAAAAAAAGAGAACGCTACATGATAATTCAGGCATGGAAACAGATAGAAGGAATAGCAGAAAATATCATGGAACTAAAAATATCAGAAAGAGCAAGCAGAGGTAGATTAATAGTGCCCAAAAACAAAAAAAAAAAAATATACAGGAAAAATAAGGAAAGCACACAGGACATTAATCCACTACGCACCAGCATCGATAATGCAGCGTCTATTCAATGCGTTGCCAGCTCATCTGAGGAATATAT
>NC_087205.1:6865603-6875603 GCF_015104395.2 Macrobrachium nipponense | reverse complement strand
GCGACTTCACCTGCTTTGTATTAGTGTAGTCTCTCTCTCTCTCTCTTTCTCTCTCTCTCTGCATTATCTCCAATTAGGAGGGGCGCCTATGGAAGTAGGTAGGTAGTTAGGTTGGTTAGAAATAAAAAAAGTGAAATCTTCATAGCCGTCCTCTGCAGCATGTAATGTTCACAGGTCTATCGAATTACGATTTATTAACATAGCTTTTCTTTGTAATGAAGATAAAAGGCTTATTAATGAGAGAGAGAGAGAGAGAGAGAGAGATGGGAAATGCCATTATTCGTGTCTTCGAGCGTATGAATCAAGTACCTTCGTAATAACTTTTTTCATTGTCGTTTGTTGTTGTTAGCGAACGTTTGTGGTTTAGTTTTAGAATTCTGTAACATACCCTGTACACAATTAACTTTTTAAATTTTAACTCTGCTCGTTATCCACTCTCGCATGTCAGTATTGCTTTCCGTGCAATCCAGTAGCCATTGATTATTATATATATATATATATATATATATATATATATATATATATATATATATATATATCGAGCTACAAATGTCCTTTAATATCTAATTCGCTCTACCTCGGAATTAATATATTTTTATGCATGTTAACCGGAGGGGAATTTTTTAGTCGATAAGAAATTTGTCGACTCACGGGCGCGAACCTTCGAATCCGACAAATTCAAGACGCACAGTGAAGCCTTACACCACACCGCCTCCATGGGTAATATTATTGGAAAGAGTTTTGGAAGTTGAAAAGCGCCGAATTTTTCCCTAGTTTGGTCTCAAGGGAGTAATCTATGAGTTTGGAGTCGTGCCCTCTTTTCTTGCCATTATGGAAAATCATTTATTGTTAAGCCATCTCTCTCTCTCTCTCTTCTCTCTCTCTCTCTCTCACCGGTTCTAGAAATAGTCAGGTGTTTATTTCCAGGGTTAAAGAACCTTATTGCTGCGATAATCGCCAGTTATGAGGCTCAAATTCAGTTATAAAATTCGTATATGGCATGCATGTTTGCCTCACTAAATTGAATGTATGTCATTTTAAACATGTCGATAATTCTCCTTAACATAAAATGCGGTATCTAGTTATTTGTGATTTACTTCCCCATGTCTCTTTAAACTTTCTCCTCGTGGTTGATATAATAATAATAATAATAATAATAATAATAATAATAATAATAATAAAAAAGATAATGGCAGCATTAGCGAGTTGATTTTATATATTGTTTTTTCTATTTTTCTTACAATAAGAAAAATGAAAAAAATAAAAAAACAATATATAAAATAAAATTGCTTAATTCTGCCATTCTCTTTAATAGTATTTGCCTACAAGAGGGTCTTTTACCAAAATGATAATAATAATAATAATAATGATAATAGAACCAATATTAGAGTGTATCCAGCAAATATGATTTTTCTTTACCCAGATTGAAGATAAGTGTTGCTAAAGTTGGGTCTTGTTGACATTATACTTGTGTACAGATTTAAAATTCCGTTTCCCCTTTGAAATATGTGAAGGGTTATTTGATTCTCTCTCTCTCTCTCTCTCTCTCTCTCTCTCTCTCTCTCTCATGTACAGATTTAAAATTCCGTTTTGCCTTTGAGATGTGTGAAAGATTATTTGATTCTCTCTCTCTCTCTCTCTCTCGCTCTCTCTCTCTCTCTCTCTCTCTCTCTCTCTCAGCTTAAGGTGGAGGCTGAGTAAATAGATATGACAAGAAGCGAAAAATTTCAGTATCGTTCTAAGAGGCTTTTAAGCTGTGGCCTGACCGGAGATTCATTGTTTTTGCTTGGGATATCCGAGAGAGAGAGAGAGAGAGAGAGAGAGAGAGAGAGAGAAGAGAGAGAGAGAGAGAGAGAGAGAGAAGAGAGAAGGTTTAAAGAAAGAGAAACCCCGAGATCAAGAAGCCAAGAGAAAACGATTCGTAGAGAGAGTTACTCGCTCCTGGAATGTCTAGTTTATTTGGTGTATGTATGTGTATGTATATAGATATAGGATATATATGTATAAATATATATATAATATGCATATTCACATGTGCATATAGGCGCATATATATATGTAGTATGTATTTATGTATTTTCATGTGCTATATAACTCATTGTGTCAGCCAATTCAATGACTATACAACAGTGAATACTCTCTTTGTAGTTAATTTGGTGTCTGTATGTCAATATGTATGTATGTATGTATATATATACAAATATAAAACATATACATGTGTATAGATTATACAGTGTATGTATGTAATATATATATATATATATATATATATATATATATATATATATATAAACATATATATGTATGCATGTATTTGAATGTATATAACCTATTGCGTCTGTCAAATAAATGATAATGCAGCAATGAATACTCTCTTTGAAATCATTATTTCTTAGGAGAAATGGTGTGGTTTATATTCTATGTACATATGTGTGTGTGTGTGTGGTAAACTCTTGACATTATTCATATTCTGAAATGTATTTGAAAACCAAGGCAGAGTTACAAGCAATGCGATACGCTTATCAACAGCAGCAGTTCTGGGCGGGAATATTTACTTTTAAAGAAGACGCAGAGCATGGAGAGAGAGAGAGAGAGAGAGAGAGAGAGAGAGAGAAGAGAGAGACGAGAAGAAGAAAAGGAGGCACGAGGAGAGAGAGAGAGAGAGACTTGAATCATTTGCTTTTACACTCTGCCTTTCATCAGTTTAATTTTTTCTTTTGGTGAATTATCATTATGCGGTTTTGTCACATTTGTATCACTCTAAGGATTGCGTCACGTGTAAGTTATAATTCTATGTATGTAAGTGCGTATTTTTTTGTATATAATAAATACGCAGGAGAGTCATAGCAGTCTTTTATTTGGGAATCATTAAACGCTAAAGTCCTCGCGTGACGGAAGTCGGTCACTCCTCGCACAGACTCATTAAGGCCACAACCTGTTTGAGGGCACTTTGAGGTTAACCAGGAGCACCAGCCTTTGGTGGGTTGGCTGGAAGAAGAAGAAGAAGAAGAATAAGAAAAAGAAGAAGAAGAAGAAGAAGAAGGTAAAGGGACTGTCGGGGCTGTCAGTTTGTACTCGTCTTGGCGCTGACACTTTGGGGTTTCTCTCGTGGGTGTTTAGCAACATGTAAGGCTTCCTCCTCTCTCCTCCTCCTCCTACTTTATTTTCTTTAAATCCCCACCCCGCCCCCTCCCAGCGTCCTCGTCCTCTCCCCCATTTCTCCTGCTCCAACCTGTCTCCAATTCCCTCCCCCTTCTCCTCCTCCTCCCCCTCCTCCTCCTCGTTTGCCTCATCGTCTTTGGGTGTCATTGTTCGCCTTTCTTCATCCATCTCATCCTTTCTGGATAATAGCAGTTCAAACTCTCTCTCTCTCTCTCTCTCTCTCTCTCTCTCTCTCTCTCTCTCTCTCTATTTATACCGTGCCGGTGCTCTCTAGCTTGAAATTGCAATACCGAAAGATTGTTCATTTTCACACTAGGAAACTTTCGTCAAAGTCGTGACATAAGAGTTTAAGAAAGCCTTCCTCATATTCATTTTGGAATTGGGACATCCCTCAGAGAGAGAGAAAAAAAAAAAAGACGAAGAAGAGAAGAGAGCGAGAGAGAGAGAGAGAGAGAAGAGAGAGAGAAAGGTGGCTTCTACAAGTGCTTGAACGTTAATTAAATATGCATTTAAGAAAGGGAAGAGAAAAGGAATTTTTCTTTTTCTGTCCAGTTTCTTACCGCCACAAGAGGTGTTTGAAGTAGAACTTTTTTTTCCATTTAACGTGTTCGTCTCTATTTATTTTAGGATTAAAATCATAAAGGCAAGTGAGAAATCCTGCGCGGTGTTTTAGATTTGAGTCGAAATGTGATATGAAAAATAAATGGTTTAAAGAACTACACTTGGTGTTTGTCCTCCTTTAGCGGTTGCACTGAAATAATTGTCAAAGGATGATTTCGACAAGGATTTTGGTATCCTTGTCTTTTGTATTTGAATCGAAGTAAAT
Source organism: Macrobrachium nipponense (assembly GCF_015104395.2). Lineage (NCBI taxonomy): Eukaryota > Metazoa > Arthropoda > Malacostraca > Decapoda > Palaemonidae > Macrobrachium > Macrobrachium nipponense. The sequence goes on along the minus strand of NC_087205.1, from coordinate 6,871,615 downwards.
TTGATTAAGATGATGGAAGAGTTAGAGTTAGAGATTCTCCTGATAATTGTCAGTAGCACTTATGACGGATTTTTTTAAATTTTGCTTATTCATGGAGTAATATATATATGTATAAATATATACATACATATATATATATATATATATATATATATATATATATATGTGTATATATATACACACACACACACACACACACACACACACATATATATATGTATATATATATATATATATATATATATATATACATATATACACACAGCTACACACGCAATCATTCATACTCATGCGAGTGTATTCTCCTCTTGGCATTCCCATCCTGTGTCGTCTTTTGGGGAATTCACAGCAGTGGAGCCATCCGTGGTCTTGCAGGCTGTAAATTTCGCCCGAAATCGAATTTTCCATGAGGTGCCATTTTTTCATTTTACGTGCATAGAGAATGACTGTCATTGCATGATTGCAATGCAAAAGAGAGGCGAGATTGATTCCTCCTCACATTTTCTCTTATCTTCCTCCTCCTCCTCCTTTTTCTTCCTTAGGATGCCGAATGCAATTTAAAGTTGTCTTCGCCTAAGAACATCCTCAGATTCCTTCATGGGGGTGATGGTCAGATATGCGTGTGCCGCCACCCCCCCCCCCCCCTCTCTCTCTATCTCTCTCTTCTCTCTCTCCTATTATCGCTTGTGATTGCTCCTTCCTTCTTAAGGCCAGGTTTTACTTATTGGAAATTTAGGTTTTCTGTGTATTATTTTGTTTTACCTGTTTTGGATATTTTTATTCTATGTATATATATATATATATATATATATATATATATATATATATATATATATATATTTATATATTGATCCACAACATAATTCACGCGGAGTTTACATGTAACCAGTTACGTGGCGTCCGCTTATCCCTCGCCATATATTGCGTTAATGACTTTTGTTCCAGATTACATGTTAATTTAGAGCCGTTTTATAGCCTACGGCCCAGACTGTGAAATATTTCCGGATATATCTATATATATATATATATATATATATATATATATATATATATATATTCGGAGCTTTTACAAAAGTATTAAAAGACTCCCCACCCCCCGCGTATGGTGTTAACCGTATCTGAATTAAAACTTTTATCATTATTTTTTGGATTGTTTGGCATGAATTGTTTCTTACGACAAGATGCTTCTTTGGCTGTTTTTACTTTCATATGTTTCTTTTTTTATATAAAGGAAAATAGTGTACTTGATTAACCGAGGCTCATTCCTACAAGAAGTTTACCTTGTGAACTTGGTAAAGGGTAAATAAGGCCTAATATGACCCTCTGGGTCAACCAACCTACTGATATGGGAATTCGTGTCATTTGCATACGAATTTCTTAAATGTGGACCTACCGAGAAATAGGTTAATGGCTGTCGAACGTCGTATAAAGCGTATTTTTCCATAGACTCAGCAAAATAAACAAATGTCTTGTCAAGAAATCCCGATATTGTGATGACTGTAGTCCTAAATAAAAAGAAATTACGATTGATACAAAAATATATAAAGAGGATAATCAGACTGAATAATGTTTAAAGGACAGATTGATAGTATGAGAGGTTCAGTGATTGAAAGAAGACGTGGAGAGAGAGAGAGAGAGAGAGAGAGAGAGAGAGAGAGAGAGAGAGAGAGAGAGAGAGAGAGAAGGAATAATTTATGCTCCTTCCCTGATGTCCTCGGGTTGCCCTAAATTTAGGGGGTCCTACGAGGCCCTTATGGAAAGGCCCGGGGACGAATCGGGGTCTTTGGATTGGGCAACGTTTACTTAGCCATCTCAGGATGAAATTAAGCTAATAAAGACTGCCTTGGATTTGAGAAGACTATATATATAGAGAATTATCCGGGATGAACAAAAGTCGAAAGAGCCATCCTACGATGAAACAGGTTCGAAAGAGGTACCTTAGGATGGAGCCAACTCAAGATAGCTGTCTTACGATGGAGCAAATTGAAGATAGCTGTCTTACGATGGAGCAAATTGAAGATAGCTGTCTTACGATGGAGCTAATTAAAAGTAGCTGCCTTACGATGGAGCAAATTGAAGATAGCTGTCCTACGATGGAGCAAATTGAAGATAGCTGTCTTACGACGGAGCTAATTAAAAATAGCTGCCTTACGATGGAGCTAATTTAAGATAGCTGCCTTGCGATGGAGCTAATTTAAAATAGCTGCCTTACGATGGAGCCAACTCAAGATAGCTGTGTTACGATGGAGTAAATTCAAGATAGCTGTCTTACGATGGAGCAAATTCAAGATAGCTGTCTTACGATGGAGCAAATTCAAGATAGCTGTCTTACGATGGAGCAAATTCAAGATAGCTGTCTTAGGATGGAGCAAATTGAAGATAGCTGTCTTTGGATGGAGGTAATTAAAGAAAGCTGCCTTACGATGGAGCTAATTCAAGATAGCTGCCTTACGATGGAGCTAATTCAAGATAGCAGTCTTATGATGGAGCAAATTCAAGATAGCCGTCTTAGGATGGAGCAAATTCAAGATAGCTGTCTTAGGATGAAGAAAATTCAAGATAGCTGCCTAGCTGCCTTAGGATGAAGCAGAATCAAGATAGCTTTCTTAGAATGGAGCAAATTCCAGATAGCTTTCTAAGAGTGGAGCAAAGTCGAGAGAGCGATCTCTCTCGTATAGGATGGAGCAACATCGAAAGAGTTGTCCCAGAATGGAGCGAGGTCGGGAGATCTATGCTGAGATTTAGCCGAGTCGAGAGTTTCATCCTAGGATGGAGGAACCTCGAGAGATTTTTATCCTAGGATTGAGCACCGTTGACATATCTGTCCTAGGATGGAGTGCCGTCGAAAGAGCAAAGCACACAGAGAGAGAGAGAGAGAGAGAGAGAGAGAGAGAGAGAGAGAGCCGGGTTCCGAGGATTGAGCAAAAACTGGAGGGCTCAGCTCGAGAGAGAGAGAGAAAAAAAGCAGTGTCAAAGTTCCTTTCGTCCATATCGGACCACCTCCGTGACCTTGACCGGATTTTGAGGGTTTTATTTGAAAAGTTTGAGAAGAGCGGCATGTGTCAGAGCGATGGGGGTTTTTTGTGTGGGGGTGTAAAGGGAGGGGAGGGTGATGGAACGGGTTACTGGGTTTAGGATGGCGTTCGAGGTGCTGCTGCTGCTGTGATCGTCTGAAAAATGGAAGAGGTGTGTGGAGAATGATGATGGAGAAGTCCGACGAAGGAAACAAGAACCGCTTTTGAAGTGCGAGAAGGATTTGCTTTATATATATATATATATATATATATATATATATATATATATATATATATATATATATATATATATATGTGGTTGTCATTCATTTTGTTAAAAAATCCATAGTTATGGACTAAAATATATTTCTCTGGAAAAAACAAAAACTAGACTTTAAAATGTAAGGTGAGAGGGTAGTTTCCTCCTGAAGATCGTCTAACAAGGTGGGCGGGGCAAGAAAATAACAGCACATCATTATTTCCTTTTGTTTAGTAGCCTTGTTTAGGCCAGAAATAAAGGAAAAAATAACATGGAATAAAAGAAGATAGTACTTAATACCGAAATATACTACAGTTTGGATGCGATATAGATGGGATACAACTAAAATATGAAGACCAAAAAAAAAAGCTGTTATATAAAAGCGGTGCAAGAAACATTGAAAGGAACATAATCCTACTTTGGTTACGAGTCAGAAGTTTAGTGAAATTTGAAACGAAAAGGAAAAATGGCGAGAAGGAAAAATTTTTTTTTTTTTATCCCAGAAAGCATAGAAAGTCAGGAAGTGGAGGCTTCGACTCTGCAAGGCATGGAATAACGAAGGCAATAAAAAGTTCTAGTGTCAGGCAGTAAAAAAAAAGAAAAAAAGAAAGTTCTCATGTCTGTTTTTACTGCTTTTGTTTTCTCTTTAGAATAATCGGTTTAAAATTGAGACCCATTAATTTTTTTTCTTATTTTATAGTCTTCTGATTTTAAGTTTTTATTTAATATTATTAATTCACTTGATAGATTAAGTTTTTATTTCGCTTTATAAATTCACTTGATGAATTTCATGCTTGTATTCATTGGGAGTATTATTATTATTATCATTATTATTATTATTATTATTATTATTATTATTATTATTATTATTATTAATTAAAAACAGTGGAAAGGTAACCCCCATTTTCAGTGTGTTGAAAGCAATATCGGATACCCTTGTAGTATTTCCGTTATTGAAATGAATAAGTAAAATCTAATATACATTCGGTTCAAGTTCTACAATACCTATTCACCACCGGGAAAGCAGCTGCAGCGCCAATGCTTTGTCTAGGGCCAACAATCGTAAAGCATTTGCAAATGCTTTGAGTAACTTAACGATCCTCGACCGGTAATTGCCTTGTCACAGTTCACTGCAGAGTCACATGGGACCCTGATGAATCTTGCGCAAATCACGTGACGGCCTTTGATGTGACCTCCCCACCCAACCCCCCCCCCCTCCATATCCCCATCCCCAGTCGATCCACCAACACCCTAACCCCCCCTTTCTACAGTCCGTTGATTTGGCTTGGAAAGGGAATTTCTCTCTCTCTCTCTCTCTCTCTCTCTCTCTCTCTCTCTCTCTCTCTCTCTCAAAAGACGTTTGTGACGCATTTTATTATATGAAACGAATTTGCGTTTTTATTTACCGATGTTGGTCGTGCACTGTGAAGCGTCTCTAATGACTGAATTATTTTCTGTGCGTGCGATGCAGATCTTTCAAACTTGATAAAGAGGCCATATAAAACTTCAAAGGCCATTCTGGAGAATTAATGGCGTGTCAACTTGCATGGGCTTTGTCTCACCTGCCCTCAGTTTGCAGTTTATTCGTCTGTACTATATATCCTTATACATTTATAGTTCTGTCTCTTAAAAAGTGCGTGTATTAATCTTTTAGAATGCCAGACCTGATAACGTAAACAAGACTGAATAAAACTTTGCTGAAGGTCTATCAACTACATGGTTTGACTTATTTTTGATGATTGGTAAAACCTTTTAATGGTAGAAAATGCCCTTATTTTTATGCTTTTTTTAACACTAGTTTATTAAAATTTTGTGAATAAAAGGGGGAGGGAACGTTCAGTGAGGGTTACTGAAAATCTTTTTTTTCTTAAAATTTTGTGAATAAAAATTCATTGGTGTCCAAAGCATGTTGATGATTGCTAATTTTTTTGTATTATTTGCAATTCTTGGACTGGGAAACACGCTTCTTGATGCCTTAAGGAACAACAGCTTCAGCAGAGGCTGCTCTCTCTCTCTCTCTCTCTCTCTCTCTCTCTCTCTCCTCTCTCTCTCTCTCGTTGCATGTTCTTTCATCTCAGGGATAGCACTTGACCTAATGACACCCTTAAGCAGAGTTCTCTTATATTAGCAGGTTGCTCAGAGAGAGAGAGAGAGAGGAGAGAGAGAGAGAGAGAGAGAGAGAGAGAGAGAGAGATTACTTTCATATAGCTTTCTCACGCTCCTTCCATGAATGTGTAATATACGTTCACGTTTTCCTGTATTGTAGGTGAATGGCTACTTGCTGCTTGTTAAAGGATTTATCAGGAAAATTATTAATTAAAAAAAAAGTAACGCTTTAATTTTAATGGACGTAGTCCTTACAATAACTACAGTATTACCTGGAGAGATTAAAAGAAAGGTTCTTACAGTGCCATGAAGCGCCACGTGCCCTTGCTTAAGTAAGCTGTCGATCAGTTCTGTTTATACCTGTAGACAAATCTTTTTACCCACTGTCATTACATTATTAGTAGTTATCATCTTCGTTGCCTCTTCTGGTACATGATAATTCTATTATTAAAAAATCCTCATAGTAGCACGAGTCTTCAAATGGAGAAACAAATCCACAGTTATGTAAATGTACATATGTTTAAATTTAAAAATAGCAAGGATAGCTTTCGGAAATCTGATCGGTTCCCCTTATCAATCAGATTGATAAGGGGAACCGAACAGATTCCCGAAAAGCTATCCTCGCTATTTTTA